>NW_017307628.1:303215-372152 GCF_000935625.1 Nanorana parkeri
TATATATATATATATATATATATGACTACTCATTATATTTTGTTACTAAGTGTAGCTACGTTATCCCACATTCTTGATTAGACACTTTTAAAGCCCCATTATTGTGTTGTTTTATGTATTGAATCTAGGGGTGTGGTGTCACAGTCCCGATGGGTGCTCTGGGAGATACCGACTTGTTTGTCTATTAACAATGGCACTTATCTGAGTGAGGTCAAACCTTCTAGAAAACTTCAAACTTTAAAAATTTACATTCTGTTTGTCTACCTGAGATTTGTGACTTGTGTGTCTGAAAGAATCACTACATTTTTTTACAGAGTTTTTTTTAAATCTATAAATCTATCTATCTATCTATCTATCTATCTATCTATCTATCTATCTATCTATCTATCTATCTATCAATCTATCTATCTAGGTAGATAGATAGATAGAGATATATATATCCGCAATACAGCCAGATTTGGATATCGATTAGATGTGGGGCTGAAAGGAGAAGTCAGAATCGAGGATTACACCAAGCACACTCGCATGAGAGGAGGAGGTGGAGATAGAGAATAGAAGAGGCCCAAGGACAGAGTCTTTAAGGACCCCACAGAAAGAGGAAGGGGAGAGGAGGAACAGTGGGTTCATCAGGCCAGGTGTCACCCAGTGCGCATGTCATTATGTAAACACTAGGGATGCACTGATACTGGTATCGGTGCTGATACTGAGTATTTGGGCAAGTACTCATACTGACCCATATGCTCCGATACTTACCCCGATTCCGGAACGTCATGACCCGCCTCCCGGCTTCCTGATTGGCTAGCAAGCCGGCTTCACATTGCCTAGTGACACTGCGAGGCAGCCTGGCTTCCTGACCAATCAGGAGGCCAGGAGGTACGTCATGACCCGCCTCTGGCTTCCTGATTGGTCAGAAAGCCAGACTGCCTCGCATTGTCGCTAGGGAGTGTAAAGCCATTGTTCTTTCAATAGAATACTGGCTTTCTCAGGCAATCAGGAAGCTGGGTGGCGGGGCATGGCCCACTGCCCGGCTTCCTGATTAGCCGGGCCCACGGTACCCTGGAATGCCGGTATTGGTATTTGTGAGTACAGAAAAAAAAACATTAGTACTCGATACCGAAAAACGGATATCGGTGCATCGCTAGTATACATATGATGTCATTAATGATGTCACATGCACTTCACTGCTGGAGACCATCTTGGTGATGGATGCTGGGAAAGAGGATGGGGCGTTCATCTGTCGGCATAAGGTATGCCGCCAGGTCCCCTCCTCTCTCATGCAGCTTTCGGACTCTCGTTCCATTACCGTGTGCCTGACTTTTCAGAGGGGGTGGCACCAAAATGACTATCAGTCACTTTGTTGTCATCCCCTCTGATGGTGCCACCCATAGCAGAGTCTTTGAGGCCAAGGGAGTGCAGTTTATAGAGGAGGAACAGGGTGTCAACTGTGTCAAAGGCAGCAAAAAGTTTTGGTGTTGACTACTTTTCAGCAGGTAGTGCATGTATTGCTTCTCTATATAACAATGACAATTTCATCTGGTCTAAAGGAATCCTAATAGTTTATTACTAGCGATGAGCTTTGGGCTTGGGATGAGAATGAGTTAGTAAGTAACCCATTCACGGTTTGCAGGGACACCACATTAATGCAGTTGTTCTCTATCATAGCAACCAACTACCAATAATGCACTTCCTGACCTATGAACTTAGACCAGGTGTATAAGAACGACAATAATAAGGGTTTTGTTATGTGCCAGCCCCTCACTATTACAAGCAGGGATACCAGCAACCATATTGGCAATTTGCTTAGCTGTGATAGGAAAAGCAAAGGGAATGCTGCTGATAAAGTGCATAGGGACAGATTTGGGGGTGGGGGAGGGAAGGATTTCTACATTTTCATGCTGCTGATGTGTGTCCTGCAGCCTCTTTACAGTCTATTTACATGCACTGTCTACAGTCATAACAGTCTTATTGAGCTCTCTCCTCCCATTCATTAGTATTCACAGTGGCAACCCCCCCTAGGCAGTGTAATGTGACCCAGAAAGGCAGAGATGGTGTGCAGTGATCTTGTTACAATGACTCACAGGGAGGGGGTCAGCTGCTTTACCATCTGACTCAAATGTAAGACTGAGTTTCCTGTGGAGAACATTTTCAATTTGTAGGACTCAGGCCCACTAAAAAGTACATATACTGTTAAAAAAGCCAGCAATGTGAGACATGAAAGTATGCACACATATACATCACCATTGCACCTCTACATTACCACAATAAATGCTAATCACTTACAAAGGTGGAAATGGAACATTCAGCTTGTGCTAATTAGAGCACATCAGGCAGTTGCTAACTCATTCATATTCAAGCACCTCCCTATCCCCATACATAAAATAAAAGTTAGGAATATATTGGTTAGGCCTATTATCCCTTAATAAAACTGTTCCGTATTAAATGAATAAGATGGTAAATGCTGTAACTATTTATAAACTGTTCATACAGCAAGCTACTCATTAGCTACCTAAACACACTTAGGTCTTACAAAATAACCTGCATAAACAGTTACAATATTTTTTTTTATCCTTGTTTACAACAAAAAAGGTGATTATGCCACAAGCTCTGGTTTGCTTAAAGTGATACTAATCTCAGGAGTTAAATCTTAAAAATGCAATTAAGTACCTTAACTGTTAACAAAAATGTATCTTATGTATGTATGACTCGGCTGTAGATCTACAAATCATCTCTGAATTGGTGCTGACACTGTCCTTCCTTCTGAAGGCTGGATGAAGTAGCCACCGCAAGAAACTCCCTCCTGTGATGGACACCAAAATCTCAATACAAATTAGAAAACTAAAGTAGATTGTAGTCCATCACAGGAGAGAGCTAGCGCGTGGCTACTTTACAACACAAAAAATTTCGATTATGCAGCGCCAACACAATGGTAAATTAGTGATTAATTATATAACGTGAACAAACACCATTAATTATATAATGTGAATAAGTGTTATTCAATTAAACTAAATCAAATACATGTGAAACTGTGTCCACTTTTGAAAAAATTGAAAAAAATATATATATATAAATAAAAAAATAAAATACAGAGTGAAAAAGTCCAATGAGTGTTGTGTATTTCTTTTTTTCAAACACGTGAATAACAAAAAAGTGTTCCAAGCATGAGCAGGTTGTGAATTCAGGAAACAGTTCCGTGATGTTTGTTTGGGGATGCCGGCAAATGCCGTGTAAATCCCCTCAGGGTATATACTCACCACAATGTAGTGGCTGTGGTAAGCAGCCTGAAGAGCTTTTAGAGAAATGAATTCTCCTGAAGTTGTGGTGTCCCCGCTGCAACTCTCGACGGTCTGTGACCGGTAAATGGTTTATCTGAGGGGACAACAGCTGTGAGGTGACAACACCGGATGGGACAACATCTGAGGGTCAGCAGCTGTGAGGAGACACCTGAGGGGACAACAACTCTGAGGGGAAAGTAGGTCTGAGGTGACACAATACCTGAGGTGAAAGTTTTGAGATGCGAGGTAGGCCTCCTAAGCCAGTACTTTACAACACACACAGGGACCATGGGGGACAAAAGTAGCCACCTTCCAGAAGGAAGGACAGTGTCAGCATGAATTCAGAGATAATTTGTGGCTCTACAGCCGAGTAATACACAAATAAGATACATTTAATAGTTAAGGTAGTTGAATGCATTTTTAGGATTTAACTACTGAGTTCAGTGTCACCTTAAGCATAGTCAGCTGGAGCATTATCATCAAACTCTTCATCTTTGTTAGGCAAGGAAGTAATGTTTGCTTTGTCAATTAGAAAATATTCATGGCCTCCATGCAATCAACACATGTTTGCTTGACCAGGGCAGGGATGGCTTTGCAAGAAAAAAATAAAATAAAATGTTTAAAAAAAACACTAATTTGTAACTACTGCAAAATAATATAAAAGCATAAAAGATATATAAAAAATAGTGGTGGAGGGTGGCTGGGTCTAGACTAGCATTTCGCTCTCAACACTATCAAAGGTCAGTTTTCTGCCCTTTCTATCTTGTTTTAAAAACTGTTGCTGTCTTAAGCCTTGATTAAGACCAAGTCTGTATTAGAGATAAGAACAAAACAGATCTGCTATTGTGCTACTTGGGATTCTATTAGCATGTGACAACAGCAAAACGTTTCCCATCACACTCACCAGCCAGCATGCAAAAAAAACCTGTCTAAGGCTGGGTTCACACCTAGGCGTATCGAATATGCGCGTTTGTCACGCGTTTCATGCCACACATTTTTACCGTGATTTGCGGTAAAAAAAATGTGCGACAAACGCGCGTTTCCAAGGGCTACCTGGCTGTATCTCAATGGATACGCATGGCAAATACGCTCCAAAGAAGCTCCTGTACTTCTTTGGGTGTAGGGAGTTTTGCAGCGCGTTCCTACACGCTGTAAAACGCCCAGGTGGGATCCATGCCCATAGACAATCATTGGTTTTCACATGTTGAACGTTTTACAGAGCATAGGAACGCGGTTCACCCAGGTGTGAACCAGGCCTAACCGCTAAAAGATAAAATTGGGTGCAGGTTCGCCAGGAGGCAGCCCAACCCCCTTAATGCACAGGGACACACAAGGAACCCCGCACATCACAACGGCAGCTGAGACCCCTAGTGTGTCACTGCACCAAATCAGTCAAGCAAAACAAATGGCATGTGGTCTCTCTTTCTTTTTACCAGCCTTCTTTGTTCCAGGACTGAGAGGTATAGACATTGCTGGAACCCACCTGATGGGTGATGTAGCACCTACATAGTGAGTCCCCACCCTTTCTGTCAATCAAGCTCACTATTTACGTGTGCTCAGACCAACACCTGTCACTCCCTTTCCTACGTGCAGATGGCACAGAGTCCACTATCTATTTTTTTTCTGTGACAATTTGGCTCTCTTGGCACTTAAAAAACATCCTTTGTGACTTATTAACCCCTTCATGAGCTTTTTTTCAGTTTCTGTTCGTAAATGACTGAAGCACTTTTTCTATTTTTGCTGTGTGATTTTTCCACGGCAGTAATATACTTTCTCACTAAGTGCACCCACACATATTATATATTGTTTTTAGAGGGCAGATAGGGCTATATCATTATATCACATATGTGTACCTAACGCCTCACTTAGTATGAATAACATATAAAAAAAAAAGAGGAAAAATCGTAAAGAAAACACTGTTTGCCCAGTTTTGATTTTTTAAATAGCACATCTAAAGAAAATGCATTAAAATAAATTAATTTATTTGTCCTTTATTTGGAAATACCTCATATCTCTAGGATTTCAGAAATGTTTCTGTACTTTTCAGCCTAAAACAAAAAAAAATGTTTTTCTCTGAAAACTAATAATGGTTTCGTTAGATGGCCTACAATGTCACTGTCATTAAATGTCAGACTTAGAGACAGCGACATACTTTGAAGAACGCCATCATAAGGGGGTTAATTTAAAAAAAATTAACCCCTTAGAGTGAAAACAAATCTGAAGCTCAGCTACAGATTTTCATTATAAGGGGTTAATTTGTTATAATAATTATAGTATAAAAATATATTTATATATATTTTTAATTTGTTAATTTTTTTTACACTTTTTTGAATTTTTTTCACTTTACAATTTTTTTGTCTATTATATCAAGCAGCAACGACCCTCCAAATCGCAAACCACACACTGAAAATGCAAAATGAGCGACGGCCATATCTTTGAGTGTAAATTGGTATATATGGCCACCGCTCGTCAGTGGCTGACTGGCAACTTTTAGCCCATGGGGCAAGTACAACCCAGAGGCCCATGGTGCAGCAACTTGGCCCCCCTCCCGCTCTGCCTCTTCCCCCGCCTTCTCCCCGCCACTGTCTGCAACCTTTGCCATCCGTGTAACGGTAGTGTAATGGTCGGGTGATGTGAGGACTCCTAGTAAGTCTATGAAAGCGGTGACTGGCTGGGGGATGGTGCTCTCCTCCCAATGGGCTCCCTACATAGTTCTGGCGTTACTTCGCTCCATGTCCGGTACTTAGGCACTCTCACCAGGACCGTCTTGAAGGCAGGGCAAAAAGGGCAGCTGCCCCGGGCCCAGTTATTGCTGTGGGGCCCTGTGAGGGAAACAAAGTAGCCGCCTAGGGTGTACTGTCACCGGGCGCAGTATCGACTAGCAGAAGTGCCAGTCAGTGGCATAACAACAGGGAGGCTGGGCGGCTCTTTCCAGGGACCATATGAGTGAGGCAGTCAGCAGGAGCAGAGCAGCCTAAGGAGTTTCTGTCAGCTGCCCACCTTGTTTTCAGTTTCACTTTCCACTGACGAGAAGACGGTGCAGAGATCACAGGCAGCAGGAACAGCACACAGAGCAGACTTATCACAAGGTCAGATCTCTCTCTCTCTCTCTCTCTCTTCATGGGGAGGCTGCAGCTCACAAGAGAGCTACAAAGCCCAGCAACAAAGGCCAACCCGACCTGAGCAAGATACTGCTGTCTTCAGAGTGTCCCAGCTGGTGAGTCATTGTATAGACATGGAGTCCAAGTGATGATCTGTGTCCCCCCACACCGATATCAAATGGGGGGGGGGCAGAGCTGTGTATACAACACTCCTTTTCACCCCAATTTCCTGATGAGGGGAAGCCAGAACTGTGCTTTCCAAATTCAGTGACTGTAATCTCAGTGGCTGCTGACATGTCATGATCAGAGACTGCTAAAATGTTACAGGAGATCATCAGAGACCACTGACATATTACAGGAGATCATCAGAGACCACTCACATATTACAGGAGATCATCAGAGACCACTGACATATTACAGGAGATCATCAGAGACCACTGGCATATTACAGGAGATCATCAGAGACCATTGACATATTTACAGGAGATCATCGGAGACCACTGACCTATTACAGGAGATATGCAGACATGTTACAGAAGATGATCATAGACTGCAGACATGTTACAGGAGATGATCAGAGACTGATGATATGTTAAAGGAGATGATCAGAGACTGATGACATGTTACAGAAGATGATCAGAAACTGCAGACATGTTACAGGAGATGATCAGAGACTGCAGACATGTTACAGGAGATGATCAGAGACTTCTGACATGTTACAGGAGATGATCAGAGACTGATGACATGTTACAGAAGATGATCAGAGACGGCTGGCATGTTACATCAGGGTACAAGAGAGAAAAGGTCTCTTTTTCCCGATATGCTTAGTTACAGACTCATTATTATTCCAAAACTGTGCACATCCCAGTGAGGGACCTTTTTGAATGCATGAGCTATTAGAATTCCTCCGGGGTATCTCCGTTGTTTGTTCGATACATCAGGGTACATGCTCATTTGTCATTATTATTCTATGCAGTGGAAGTAGTAGGTGGCAAATTATTCACACATTTACCCTAAAAGAACTATTGGGAAAGTGAGTTACACAGATCCCCATAGTTAGAGCCAACGTGTGATGACTCAGAAACTGTCAAACGTCAGCTCTATACATAGGGAACTAAGTGATCACAAACCTCTGAATACGGAGTTCCCGATTATTCTCCCTGTCAGTCACAGTCATTCCCCCCTCCCCTCTCGGTTCCTCCAGTGCTCATTGGAGGGACAGATGGGGGAGGGGGTGGGCACAGCTGACTCTGGATCTAGAGAGGCAGAGTTAGCTATCAATCAGGTAGCATGGTGGATCCCAACAATATTGTCAGGATCATTCCCAGCTACAGCACGGCTGTGTGCTGTCAGCATGTAGTGTGCAATATTGCATGGCAGGGGCCCAAAAAAATGTTTGCTCAGGGTCCAATCACTAATAAAGACGGCCCTGTTTATAACCACTGCTGCACTGCTTTTTATCTATAGCAGCCTTTCTTTACATAGTAGGTAAGGTTTAATAAAGACACATGCCCATCAAGTTCAACGTGTGTGTGTGTGTGTGTGTGTGTGTGTGTGTGTGTGTGTGTGTGTGTATATACTTGGCTCTAGTGGTTCTCATATCCTTGTATATTTAGCAAACCAAGAAACTCATCTTGAATTTATAAAAAGCTACCAGTGGATACTAATAATGACTGAGGAAAATAATTCCATTTACTTTACATTTTCATATCAGGCATGTATGGGGTTGTGGTTTGTATAACAACAAATGCTCAAGATAGTCGTGTGAAGGTCAAAACTTTTTAATCAGTGTATAAAAAGTCCCAACATTTACAGGGGACAAATAATTAGGCCGCCATGTTGGCAGACGTACTGCTTCCATAGGCCGCAGTTGCTGACTAGTTAAATAGATATTTGATGTGTGTTTCTATACCCCATTTGAGGACTACTCCATATTCCTACTAAGAAATGCCCACCACCTACCTTTGACATTCATGGCTGATAGCTATTGCTGTTCTAGTGACGAGTTGGCATGGTTGGAGTCATTTGTATAATCCCATTTTGGAGGCTATAAAAGAATCTACTAGTCCTACATATCTGAGCTGACACTTTTTTCATTAATGGACATGCCGTTTTCCTGTGGAGTCTATTTGCAACAGTTTTTAGCCCACTGCACCTCTAGGGGAACATTATTTTATAATTGTTTTTAATATTTTTTTTCCTGGCCCTGTTCTAACTCTTTTTTTGAATTTTGTTTTGAATTTTTTTTAGTTTTTAAATATATGTGGGGTTTTTTTCTCCATACATTTAGGTTATATGTTTTTGTATAAGATTATGCAGTTGTTTCAGTTTTTGAATGTTTAGGTTTCTCCATTTGGGATATTCCTATTGAGGCATTGTGTAGTTTTTTAATGGTTGTAATTTCTATTTTAATACTTTTATACTGAAGAAACATGTAGTAAAAATAAGGCCGGGTTGCAGAGAAAGAAAAGGAGTATTTTTCTGGTTGTTAAAAACGTATCCTTATCCTTAACAATGACAATTGCTAAAATGGGTGCTTCGACTGAAATGTGGCCTATAAGATTTACTACAAAGAGACAGACACATTCCTTCTTGTTGTGGTGCTTTTCCTTGCAGGTTGCTGTCAGTATTCTTAATAAGTCCAATATGAACAAAAATACTGATTGGATACAGGTTGACAGAAGCCCCTTCCTCACAGACTCATAATGGCCCCATAAAATAAGAAATATTTGCAATTACCTTTCTTATTATTTTCTGCTTACCGTTCACATTTTCCTGGCAGACTCACCCTGATGCACTTAATGTTAAATGTGTTTTATGTAGCTGTTCTGTGGATCATATTGAATAGGAAAAAATCATATTTTCTTTTAGGCCAATGTTATCACTATTTCACAACATAATAACTTGCTAAAACCTTATGAATTATTCTGATGACTTTTCAAGACTTTGTGTGAGCCTCCAAAGATCAAATTTTGCAGGTTCTGGACAGCGATATAACTATTTTTGCATGTGTTCCTTTGCGCTAGTTGCTTTCATTGTTTAAATAGTTATTGTCACCTTTTCGGAGTGGTAATATTGGGTGTAAATGAAATAGATATTTAATTTCAACCTCAGAATTCGCAACAGGAAAAACATCTTTACAAGTAGTATGAATCATAGTTAAATGTTGGATCAGCTGAGTCAAACTCCTTCTGCACTTCGGCCGACCCGAACCCAGCCGCAGCAAGCCGTACAGTTTTTATTTAGGTTAAAGTATAGAAATACAACAGGAGGGCCAAGCAAAATGGACAAAAGAGTCCAAAATGCATTATTGCCACTGTAGCAAAATCACATAAAACACACATCACATTTCAGGTGCCAGAAAATCAGCATGGCTACAGAAAAGGGTACACATATTGAAATAGTAAGTGTAAGACATTTTAAACAATAACACAAACATTAAAAGGCATAAAACTGATTGATAAATAAAAAGCTGGACACTTAGGGGTATGTTTATAAACAATTTGCAGAGCTGTTCACCCTGCAAAATTGCATGTACATTTAGTCTGTGTGAATGGAGGCTAAAATTGATGTTTTTAGCATATTTTCTTTCCAGATTGAATGTCATTTTAGGAAAATGCCACAATATGGCCACTAGATGGTGGTGAGGAGCAGAGGAAAATAAGGGGGTTATTCACAAAGCTGCCGAGGGCAGCCATGTGAATAACCGACCCGAAGTGAAGTGAGCCAAACGCTGTTCGGCTTTTCACTTCAGGCTTGTACGGCTGATTTTAGCCGTATAGCGACTGAAATCAGCCGTACATCGGCTTGCTGCGGCTGGGTTCGGGTCGGCCGAACACGCTCGGCATCCAACGCCCGGATCGGCTGAGCCGAACATCCGGCGGGCTACTCGCTGCTGTTCGGCCAATTCTCAGAGGGGCCGAACAGCAGTGAGTGAATAGCCGAATGCCGCCGAGTGTACCTCTGTGGTCCCGAGCAGAATAGAAAAACTGTTTAAAAAGTAGATAAAAAAATAGAAAACGATTAGCAGAGCCGGAGGTGGTATGAAAACCGACTCTGCTGAGTTCTCATGGTACTGACAGTTCAGGGTCCTCTGGTTACCAAGTATATCACCTACGGCAGAGGACACAATAGCTTCTGTGCTATCTGCAAGTTTCTTTTTTATTTGTATTCTGACAGCTGCTGCCATCAGAATAAAAAAAAAGGCATAGGAATGCACAGCTAGATTCCTATTGGCTATTTCAATTTGCAATATCCAATAGCAAGCTGGCTATTGCACCCACCCTCTGCTGCTGTCAATCACTAGAGAGGACCTGATGGGGAACTTCAGTTCCCCTCTGCTGATTGACAGCAGCAGAGGGTGGGTGCAATAGCTAGTTTGCTATTGGCTATTGCAAAGTGAAATAGCCAATAGGAATGTAGCTATGCATTACTATGCTGTTTTTTTTCTTCTAACTGTCGGCAGCTCCGATGTCAGAAAAAAAACCAGAGTAAAGTTCAAGCAGAGTAAACCTTTCTGGGAGAAAGTGTTTCTCTCCCTGGCGTCAGGGAGCCGCTATCTAATAGCGGGAGACTCCCGGAGCGTCCGGGAGAGTAATGACAGATCAGCATCCCTGGTTACCCGGTAACCAGGGACACTGATCTGTCTCTGCAAGTGGCCGGTGCCAGCCGTGAGATGACGGTTGGCTCCACCCAGCTGTCAGTAGCAGGCCGTTTGGTCAGCTCCACCTTTCATGTCGGCTCAGTCGAGCCGAGGCATATGCCTTCGGCTCAACTGAGCCACTCGGCTAACTTCGGGAGCTGTACAGGCTATAGTGAATAGCCCGTACAGCAGCCCTTCGATTCTACTGAACCGAAGTGGTCCTGGGGCCGAAGCTAGCCAAAGGATCAGGCGAAGCTACGGCTAGATCCTTCGGCGGCTTTGTGAATAACCCCCTAAGTGTTTGCTTTTGGCTAAATCTAGTGGCCATAAAGCAGTATTTTCCCGATATTACTTTCAATCTGGAAAGAGAATATGTTAATAACTAGAGGTACACCGAAATTAAATTTTCAAACCGAAACAAAACCAAAAATAAAGAAAAATGTCAGACTGAAACCAAAACCAAATTTTTTCTAACCTTTCCCTTTTCAAATTTATTTAAATATGTTATTTTTACTTAAAAAAAAAAAACTTTTTAGGTTTTGATTTTATAACCTAAAATTTATATAGTCTAAACAGATGCCTGATATTTCCCTTTTAAAATAGAAAAAGAGATTGAGGACACAGAGTCCTAAATCTCTTTTTTCTGCAGCCCCTGTTATAAATGAACAGGAATCCTCTATACTGAGTGTTCCTGTTCATTCATAACTTGTGAAGATAGTACTTCCCATTCATTCATAATTGGGGACACAGTAAACATACGATGTCCTCATTTATTTACAAAACACTCAGTGATCACTGATCACGGACTGTTTGCACCCGCTCTCCTTTCTGACTCGCTATCAAGGAAGCCTGAGCAAGCAGTGCGGGGAGGAGAGCTCAGTCTCCTGTGACAGCTGACTTCTCCCCCACAGCGCCGGCCTGGCCCACTGTGACATCGCTCACCACTGTCACCTCCCACACACCGCTCTCCTGATCTGTCACAGGAGGCTGAGCGGAGTGGTGTGAGAGAAGAGCTTCACCTCCTGTTACAGCGCTCACCGCTGTCACCGCCCACACACCTCTCTCATGATCCATCACAGGAGGCTGAGCGGTGCGGGAGGAGAGCACGGCCTCTTGTGACACGCCAGCCACTCACATCGCTCTGCTCCCCGGCACAGCTCGTCTCTTGTGACAGTTTCTCTCCTCCCTGCTGGACGCTGCACTGTGTCAGAGGGGACACAGAGCAGCGCCCAGCGAGGATGAGAGAAATCAGGCATGCACCACAATTTTGGTCGAAAGATGGCACTTCGACAAAGTGCCATTTTCGGGCCGATATATTTCAGCGCCGCTGAAATTCCGGTGCATCCCTACTAATAACCTTTGTTTTTACCTCCTTTCACACAAAATGTGCATGCAATTGTGCAGGACCAATGGTTCTATGAATTGTTTATAAATACAACCCTAGGTCTATAAATTGGACTGTAATGCAACAACATCAAATAAAAGTAATCAACGGTAAGTTAAACAATGTGAAAGTGCTACATGTGCTTCATAAAGATGCTGTGAAGAAACATTAAATGGAAAGGGTTAAGTAATAAAGGGGATGATAGCTATACATGTAATGTTAAATTATTCCTGTGTGCAGGAAAAGCAAGATAAAAGAACAAATCAAACATGGCTATATAATAGAGAATGAAAAAGACGGGATTGTATTATAGAGATTCAATGGCCACATTTGCAATGCACATGTGCAGGCTATTTGCTTTGGGCTGCCGTTGAGAAATAATGGCACCTAACATTACAACATGCAATCTCATGCGTTCCAGGGTCATGTGTGAGACTGCATGTGCTCCTGCATCACAGAGATGTGATCAGAGGCTTATACAGCCCTGTTTGAAGAGAGAAGGTTGGTGGTAGGTGCTGCTCATCAAATAACATCTCAGGTATCAATAATGGCTAGAATGAAATTGATCTGAACGCTTTCCTAGATTTCTCCATACATCAACACAGATCTACAGGTTCACTCTTCACAAAAACCTAGCTCATCACAGTTCAGCATGTGGGGTAGAAAGATTTCTGCTTGTACATGCATCTACATTTTATGACATGTGCTTAGTGTGAAGTCAAACATTGCTACATTGCTTTGTGTAGAATGTCATAGAAAAGGAATATTCAATTAATCTCTGTGCCCCCATCCCAGTTCTAAAGGCTCAACTACTTCACATGTCAAACAGCACTTACCGAGGAGGTATATAATGGGGCCCCTGATGTCTGAAAGGCTCAGGGCCCAGGTTTTACCTGGTTTACCACTGGACACAGGCAGCTCCTCTATAACTCGTCACCTGATGAAGCTCATACAACATTATATTCCTCATACAAATAGGAACAGTATACTGTAAATTCCTTTACCAACAATGACAGATTCTTTGTGTTCTCTCCACTACCTAAGCAATGCTTGCATAAAATGGGTGGTATACATAAAGGTATAATAAGGCTAGTCACATTATTTATGGTAGAGCCATTGTATGTGAACATATACTTCACTAGAATGAATTTGCATAGATATTTCCTTTTGTATTGCTGCAGTATACTATATATAGTACACTTAGCAACACAACTGGTTTTACTGGATTTTAATACCCGTCTTGCCATAAAGGTTTGTTTATTCGCTAAATAAAAATATCTCAACTTTGATTTGCATTTAAAGAACAATTCCAGGGAACAAGGAATTGTTCCTTGTTGCCTGGAAAATATTCAATGTTTGAAGCTGTTTAGAGAATTTTGCAACTATATGTTATCCACTGCAGCCAAATCCCACAAAGCTTCTTACATGTTGGGTTTGATTGATCTGCATCCTAAAGCCTGTGCAACTACTTATCTCTAAACGTAAAGGAACATTTTTCTAATTCTATAAAACCCTCACAGTCCCCCTTCCTAGCCCCCTTAACTAGCCTAAACTGATCACTGCACTACAAGTGTTTATTACTTCATTCAATGGCAGCAGCCTCCTGAATCTTTTATATCCCTGTTGATAAAAATCTAGTGTCAGACAGCCCGCGTCCTCATACTAACATCCCATAGACCTGAATGGGGCATTGCTCCTGTAGAATGGCTATGTCAAATTCAAGTTTATGGAATGTTAGTTCGCAGGTGTAGGTAGCCTAGTAGCAGAGATTTACAGGCCAGGAAGAAGACAATGCAGGAGGTTACTGGAGGAGAAGGTAAGTAAGCACTTGCATGGGGTTGATCAGCTTAGGCTAGCTAAGGGGTCTAGGTAAGAGGGGCTGTGGGGGTGTTATAGAATTAGTAAACCTGTTCTTTAAAGTATTGTCAATTGGATTCAAACTTCTAAGCCAAAATGAATCGCTTGCTAGTTAGGAGAAACTTACATCAAGTTTTCTGTATGTTATAGACAGTTAGGGTCCTATAGTGTATATGATGTATGTTGGGGAATATCCATTCTGCATTAGAAAAAGGTAAGCAAAAGGGAGTTGGCAAGACTGGTACATTACAGCAATTCCTTAATCCCTGGGTGGATAGGTTGTGATTTCACTATCTGCTGTGCTATCTGTTTGACAAAAGGCAGAGGTTCCAAACATTTGTCAGCTTGTAATCTGCATTCAAACAGAGCAGGTCAGGATGAGTAACATTACATTACAAGGAAATAACTAGAATCATTTCTTAAAAATAATGAATAAAATAAAGGAATGTTTTAATAGAAAACAAATTATAGACACACATGTTCTTGGGCAAAGATGAGCAAGTCATCAATTGAAATTCAATCAGTTCATCCTAAGTTCACTCCGCCATTGAGAAATTCTTACTCTAAACCCACTCCTCTGGCGCAAATCCACACAGACAGTTGCCTAATTAGAAAATGAGTTATTATGGCATTTTAAGGGGTCTGTGTGTGCGTGTGTGTGTGTGTGGGGGGAGGGGGGGTGTGGCCGAGGTTTTCCGGTGACGGCTCCCCTTTGATTTCAACCTTCTGCATCGTTAACGTGCTTGGAAGCGTGCCTAGAAAAGGGTGTAGAATGGAGATGATAAAAACAAAGGGAGACATTGATTTTGCTAATGAAACATTGCTAGGATTTCATATAGATTTGTTTGTGTTTTGACAAATAAAAAGATTGGGGACTTGCACAGAGATTGGGTACAAATGGAGTTCTGGGGTGTAAATAGTGTTTTCAGTGCTAATGCAAAGGAAAGAGATGGAGCCATTGATATAAATAAAAGAAACATTTACTTCCTAATGGGGAATCTTGACTGCATTAAAACACCGGCACCCACCGCTTGCAATGCCTAAAGATGTTTGCCTGGTCTGGCTGTTTATGGTCAGATCAGGGTGAGTTTGTATATCTCTAGGTACTTCCATGTCCCTGGTTTATGATCCCTGACCAAGCTTACCCAAGCCTCAGATGACAGATAGTAATGATTTCCCCAACAAATCCCTATTTCTTTGATGCAGGGCAGTCCCCCCTCCTTGTATAGGTACAAATCTGCATGTTTATAAAAAGATCTTTCATCTAATGTTTTTTTGCAGCTTTACCACTGGGATAAATGGAAACATTATAGTCATAGGACGAAGACAGCCGTTAGATGTATTTTACCTATATAAATGAACATAGATTATTTAGACAACCCCCCACCAACATCCAACATACACATACAGCATAACAATTACCATTGTGGATGGCAAAAAAAAGTGGGAAGCCTCAAATTTGTTCTTGGTGTGTTCTACATTTTAAAGATATCTAATTCACTTTAGTAACCTTTCACCAAAAAAATGCACCAATCTTTTACAAGGCAGGGAATGAAGTCGTTACTGATCTGTTTCTATGTTACATCTGTCCCTTGCAGACTGTTTTTACCTCTGTGGCATTTTTATGAAGCGTTAACTCCATCTAGTTTCCATTTCTACGTCATGACTGTAAAACAATATTGTTTAAGCTGTTGACACAGAGATCTGATGGTAGTACACATAAGAGATGACAGGAAAATGACAATGAGTAGGCAAATGAAAATGAAATGGCTGGAAACCTCTAATGAAAGGAAAAAGAACTAAGCTGCTATTTACTGGTTCAAGCTGGTGTTCTTTGTAGGACAAACTCTATAAATAAACATGGATTGTTTCTCTAGCTCTATCACTAGTCTGTTTCCTCAAATTCATCTGAGGACAGAGGAAAGGTTTCTATCTTGTTATCTAAATATGATTCAAATATTCTCTGTGAATAAAGAAAATCTAAACTCAATCACTAAAATGTCACATAACCTTGTTTCATTTCAAATTATGTTTTCAATCTTCATAAATCTGCAGCTTTCATTAAAAGAATACCTGATGATCCTTCCATAAAGGCCCATGTTCAGGTCCTTTCTGGTGGAGACTACAGGTGACTGTGCACATGGCGCAGGCATGGTCCACTGCTGTCACTGTCAGAAAACCAGTCCTGAGCAGAGTCAGATCATGCACAACACAACCTAGGCCGATGCCTGGGGCCATGTGGGTATCAAGGGGCCCACACACATATAAAATCTGACTGATAATATTAGCTGGTTTCTCTATGTTAAGCCTACTTCCAGCTCTCAGCCGGCTTATCTGTGAGCCTCTGAGATCAGCCAGTGATGTTCAGGATGCAGAGTAGGGGTTTAGATGAGGTCGGAGAACTGCAATTCTTTGAACCTTTTCACTCTACACTGAAACTGGAAGTGCTCATCTCTGTCACAACTGTCAGACTCCAGGCGTATTAGTCAGATTAGCTGCAAATTGGGGCTCTGTGTCCTGATCTGCATGCAGTGCAGGCAGATGAGACATCAAGGGGTTGATTTACTAACCTTATAAACACGCCACGAACAAGTATACACCTCTGTAGTATGTTCCCTCCCAGCAAGATCTATTGGTGGAATCTAGACACCTTTGTAGTGTGTACACACCCAGCAGGTGTGTTGTGCAAAGCCCTGCATGAATTGCAAGGTGATGTTGTGTAAATTAGCTCTACGTTGTGTTGCTTGCGTTGATGAATGCAGGAATGTAAATGCATGAGCTAACCATTTTTGTCTAAACTGTGAAGCAGCATTATATATGCATCATGTGCATGATTTTTCCATATATGGCATTAGTGGAAATATGCTTTTAGAGACTTGCATGCCGCTATTAGAGCGGCGTGTAGCCTATGGCGCATGCTACATGACGCGCATGTACGTAAATACATAAAAACGCGCCATAACGGCGTGAAAATGTGACACGTTGCTTGTGTTTGGTTGATAAATACGTTTTGCTGTGTAAAAATGCACACGCACCTGGTGCATGCGTGTGTTTAGGCTAGTAAATCACCCCCCAAGAGTCTAATAGACCTCTGATGTCTCAATAAAGACCACCTGTCTTTAGTTTTATGTTGTCTCATAGAAGTAATTTCAGCCTCCTTATGACAGTAAATAAAAAAGGAAAAACAGAGAATCATTAAAGTATAAAAAGCCCCCACCGCACATAAAAGCACATACATAAATTACGTTAGTCTTTTGTGCAACAATCTGCCAGTGGCAGAGAAAGACTCTTCCCTGGTAAGTACAGCAAAACTCCCTCGCTGACAAGTTAGACTCTGCAGGATTTACACCATTAAGGAAGTAATGCAGTATAAATAGGTATTTATCTGCCCTTTTCTAGTGTCTAGTATTTTCTAGTGACCCTGTCAATGGCGAGTTGTTGTTGGTGTCTTAGATTCAGCAACTAGCAGTGCAAATAAAAAAAACTTTTGCGCTTGCCTAACTAATAAGAAAGTAGCTAATACTACACGTAATATGCAGCTATCCAATTAACAGTGGAGTGCACAGAGGTGAACTTAACACAGAGGTGAATTTTACACAGAGGTGTTTGGAAGAACATTAATAAAATGAACTGTGGAAACAAACATATGTGAGGAATTCATTTTTAGCTGTGAAGAGACACTATAAATTGTCTCTGATTGTTATCTGATTTTGTTGATGAACGAGGACGTTTTATTATGCGGTTATGTTGAATAATATACTGTATATTGCACTGAGTATTTGACATAGTCGGCACTGAATGTTTTACACAGATTGCACTGAATACTTTGTATTTGAATAATACACTGATATTTACATGATACTGATATTTATTTGGCTTTTAATGGTAGATTTGTAGTTCACACCAATATATTTTTGCATAGTGCTACACTGTATTTAATCTTTATAACCAGCAGTGCAGCTGCAAATTTCCACTCTTCTCTAAAGTCATTGCTTCCTGCCGCACCTCGCTCCAACAGGACAAAGCAGTGAAAGTAGAGGAAACCAGTGTGGCTATGGTGATTAGAAGATCATCACTGTCATGCTGCTATGGTATCTTACAATCTATTAGGGTATAAAAACGAACTATATGAAAGGTGGAAGATGTTACAATATATAAGGGTATGAGGGAGGATTCAGAAGGTAGAAGAGTTTATAATCTATTATGGTATATGGGAGGATAAAGAGGGTAGAAGATCTTCGCTGCAAACTTCAAACCGCTTCTAGCTAAAATCAAGTTGGACCAGGCCAACTGGTGGACTTTATCCATTCTTGGTTTGGGAGAAATGCGATACTCATGATGAATGTCATTCCCAGGATTTTGTATCTATTCCAGACACTTCCCGTGCAGATCCCGCAGTCGTTCCTCCGATCTCTGCGACAGGAGTTTATACATTTCCTATGGTGCTCCTCTTCCCCCAAGGATTTCTTTCAAATGGCTTAGTTTACCCAAGGCCAATGGAGACATGGGTTTTCCTGATCCCGTGTTGTACTGTAGGGCCACACATTTGGCAAGGATTCTTGAATGGTGTAGAATTCATGACTCTAAGCAGTGGATTGCCCTGGAGCAGGTGGTCTCATCAGTCCCTCATAGGGGAGTTCCTTTGCTGGACTCTTCATATTGCAGGGGCCTGCGTGCCCACCCCCTCAAAGCCTTTGAGGCCGTTCAACCCCCTTATGTATGTAGCCGGCTGCCCTTTCTCATGACTCCAGTAATCGGTCATCCGTCCTTTATTCTCTGGAAAGGGGACAGGTTATTTTTTCTCTTCTTGCACGATAACAAATTTAAGCTTTAAGACTTTGTTTTCGCGGGCAGATTGAAATGTGATGAATCCCTTCAGGAGTTAGTTGGGCCTCAGTTAGATACTTGGAGGTTGTCTCAACTAAAGCATTTTCTTACCTCATGGCTGCCCAGAGATTGCTCTCCGCCTTCTCTGACATGGTTTGATCGTCTGTCCGCACAGAAGGAACCGGCTCGTCATTTCTTGTCATTGATTTATAAGTCTTTGATTCAACCAGAAGAGGGATTTGCTCTCTCTTTTCTTTTGCGATGGGAAAGAAACTTGCACCTTACCCTTTCAGAGGCTCAAAGGAGTCAAGTGCTGTACTTCTCTCATTATGGTTCAATAGCCAGTAGGATACAGGAAAACAGTTACAAACGCCTTTCCCGTTGGTAGAGGGTGCCGTTGGTATTGCATAAAATATTCCATACGTCCTCTCAGAGGTGTTTGCGCTGCGGGGAGGGGATTGGTGACCTAGTTCATATTTTTTTGTCCTGCCTAATGCTCCAAGACTTTTGGTCTGGGGTGTGCTCACTCCTCCTAGAAATTAACAGGGTTTGACCTTTGCGATAGCCCGGCTGCTTGTCTTCTCCATGTTTCAAGTTTGTCTAAAACTAAATATAGAGGGTCACTTGTGCTTCACCAGCTGAATGCGGCGAAACTTTGTATTCCTGACCTCCAGAAGCTATCTGTTCCCCCTCGATGGCCTTGTAGTTTTCCAAAATGAAGGAAATTGAATGTATGGAAGACCTTACAGCTTCTCTCTACAATCGGGAAGAGAGATTTCACCGTACGTGATTCTACTGGCATGATTATGTTTTTTCTCATTAATGGCTTTGCACTTTCGGGAGCGGAGGTGGTGGCTCAAACCGTGCTTGGAGATGCAGGGGAGGTTCATAATGCTGCCTTTCCCTAGTGCTCTTCTCTTTCCTTTCCTTTTTATTTATGACCTTTACTCACTCTCTTTTGCTTTTTCCGCTTCTTCTTTTTTTTCTATACTTTTTCTATGTGCTTAGATTTTCTGGCTTTAAGTTATATTTTTGACTTATTATTTTTTTTGGCTCAGAACTGATTCTCTGCTTACTATTACCTGGTCATAGTGTGTTTCCCCTTGTTTTCTCTGTGTTTTGTTTTCTTTCCTTTCTTGGTTCTCGTTTAGGAGGCTATTTTTGGTATAGTTGTATTAGTTAAAATGTTCTTTCTCACACGGTGGGGATCCAGTTTGTAGGGGTATACGTGATTTGGCAGGGTGATTATGAAACAATACATTCTTGTTTATCCCTGTTGGATCCGTGCACACCTGTCTTTTTGTATGCGCACCTTACTGATTTATGGTATGCTTACCGTTAAATAAAATAAATAAAGAGGATAGAAGAGCTTGCAATTTATAATGGTACAAGGGAGGATAAAGAAGATAGAAAATCTTACAATTTTTAAGGATATAAGGAAGGACCCAAAAGGTAGAAGAGCATACAATCTATAAGAGTATAATGAAGTATACAGAAGACGGAAGAGCTTACAATTTATTGGTGCAGAAGGGAGGATACAGAAGGTGTAAAACGTTTACAATCCATCAGATAGTAGAGTAGTGATAAAGAAGATTCCTTAAAGGTAAAACAGGGTATGGCATCATTCTACTGAATTGCAGTCTACTACAGCCTAGGCACTTGCTCAGACATCAAGTACCTCTTTTTTAATTTTAAACATTATACTTTTTATGCTATTGTCTATTGTGGCATGCCAGGATTTCATGTATGAGGACTTGTAGAGTTAAAGGTAGCTTACTGTAAACCCATTTAATCCATTCATTATTTTTTTAAAGTATGATAATCACCTGCATTATTGATGTAAATGACAGTTTTAGCTGTGTCTGGTATTTAGCTTATAATAGTAACTTAGGCTCTATAAAGTCTCTGCAGTCATACAGATTTTGCATTGACGTAGCAAAATGAACCATGAGAAATATTACATTACAATAGAAACATTAAATTGAAATCAAGGCTTCATTGAATAATGCAAGGGTAATATAACACATCCCTTTTGTTACTTCCAAGAATGGGTCAGGTACAGGGTGTACTGAGAACCTCCTCCAGGACACTTTAGTGGCATTGAGAAATATGACCATACAGAAATAGTACAATATAAACTCTTTCTTTTGTGATGTGTGCACTTTCCTTTGTGGTTTTAGACTGGCTACTAAGTAGCGTGTTTAAAAGACTTTCCATTTATATGACCGCAGCATATCCCTATGTGAACAAGCACATCCTTCACTTACTACCTAATGCAATGTACAGTATAACTTGGGAAAACTGACTTTCCAAGAAAGTTTTAAAAAGAATACTATTTCGTAAACATATCTTTTATGATGGTTGCTATTCTGTTTTTTTTTGGGTATATGATTGATTTTTAACAATGATTATGCATTCTATTTCCTCTTTCATGCAAGTGTGTGTGTGTGTGTGTCTGTTTGTTCTGACTGAAAGGTTCCTCTTGTGCAGTACTAATCCTTTAGAAGGAATTCACTGTCCCATAACATCAGACAATCTATTAGCTTCTAAATTGTCTATAAAATTATGTCACTGTACAAGGCAGCATAGCATGCCACATTCTATAATCCTCTTCTCCTACCCTCCTTGAAAAAAGCTGTTTGCACCCATTTACAAATAACACCCAGAAATGTAAAGCACTACTTGCACATTTAGCTGGATCAGATACTATAGTATTGCACATACATCGTCTGTACTGCTCCTTTATACCCTAAACCTTATAATATATATTACAATTTGACTGCATAATCCCAAAGAATTATGCACGTCTACTTAATTAGATGCAAAATGAAATGTATTGTTTACATAGGCTCTCACATTAATGTTTGTGTAAATCTAAAGGGCATGGTACAGAGTTTGTACAATCAAATTGTAAGCTGTATGGCACGTTTAAGAAATTGTAAGCTGTTAAAACCAGGATCCTCTTTTCATTCCTTTGAAACTATGTAAAATGTAGACATATTGCATGGCCTGCTGTTTTTTTCCATACGCTGTACACTACACCAAAAAGTGTTGATATACACAAATTTAATAAATGCAAGCAATAGTTGAGTATCTTCCTTGCTGTTCTCAGGCATTTAAATATTCAGCTGCCCTTAGCGTGGGAAGACAAGGCTTTCCTTGATGTTATCTGAAGAGACCTTAAGACCCTGTTCTGAATTACATCATTTTCTGGTCAAAGGGGTAATAGAACATTTTATGATTCCTTGCTGGTAGATGATTTGGAGTCAGACGTTTAGGTGTGATAAATGAGACAGACTGTATTTTCTGTTTACAGTATTTTTTTTTTTTAATTCTTTTATTTGCACAAACATAAGAGCACTCATACAGAAACACACTTTCTCGAATTCTGTTTGTGGTCGGAGGGGGGGGGTCGCCAGCTCGTGATGTATCTAGGAAGTGGTGTATCTGTAGGGCGCTCCAAAAGCCCATGGGCGGGTCGGTCAGGTCTCTAATCGGAGCTATGCGCAACCACCGGTCCTCCTCCTGGAACTGATATAATTTGGTATATCCACGGAGCTCTCCTCACTCACGTCTTGCCAGCGCCATGTTCAGGCCACGCCCCCCTGTTTACAGTATTTAACAATGTTTTAACATATATAGGCCATCTTGCAAAGCTGTTAAGAAGGTATTAGAACTAGTGTTTTTGCTTCAGTTTCTGCCCTCCTTTGCCTTGTGCATATCATGATAAATAAAATGTATCTCTAGGCAGAATGTTTTTAGATTTTAAAAGAATGGGGAAGGGTTAAACCCTCTGCTGAGTTTTTACTGCTATCTGAGTCTCCATTGGCAAGAGTCACTCCTCTATTTGTACTGTTGATAGGAAATCCAAGATTTTTTAGTTTGCCCTAGAACAAGAGGTAAGGGAAAGTCTTCCTGTGTGAAAAACCTGTTCTGGGGACAACTGTCTTAAAGGGAGAAATCCCTTCACTTTGGGAGATTTCCTTGGAAAAATAACCTGGTAGAGATTTTAATCCTTCCCTACTCTAAAAAAAGTTTTGGTTATACAAATACTTTAAAGGTAATATTGAGGCAGAGGTCTACCTTGTACAGTGGACATTGAAAGCAATCAGGAATCACACCCAAGTGTAAAAATGCACACATGCATGCATGCCCAGATGAATACGGGGTCAAATGGGGCTTACAAATATGTGCTTGAAAACCTATACATGTGGAACTGCAGCAAAGATGCAGGAAAGCATAAGTATCCTACATTATTCCCTCCTCCTTCTGTAAAAGCTGGGCTTCTTTTATCCTAGGGTTCTTAACCAGAAGAATGCAGTCTGCAGATAATGCAGAGGAGAATACATTATTTGCAGGCATTTTCATTACTGTGGAATAAGTCAGCAAATGTATTTGTCTTAAGAATACATAAGGATTGTGGCTAAAGTTGGATATAATAGCCAATTTAGTAATGTTCCCCTGCTCTAGCAATCACCTTTCCCATTAGGGTTCCATATAACTAATACTCAGATGCCCTATACCCAGGATTATACTATCTGGGTGAACAGAGCCTAAAATCAACAAGAGATCCAAAGCAATAGGAACACATGGCTAGATATCCAGATATCAAAACCTAATTGTCCCATAATTTGCAGTGTTAGACAGGTCAAGGTCAAGGGTGGTCAGTAGTGATGAGTGAATGTTCTTGGGCTTGTTTTGCGTACCATGCGTTGAACTTATTGTAAATATCAGGAACTGTGAACTTTAATACAAACCCCACTGAAGTTTATGGGGGGAGTCTTAAAGATCAATTCTGGCCATTTTCAAGGGTAATAGACAAGAAATTGTCAAACAAAGGGCAAACAGAACTGGGGAATGCCACGGGATCATATACCAATGCAAAACATTATTTCAAGAAATACCATTTTGCAGAGAGAGTCATCTGTTCTAAGGTACTTTGAGGGCAACATGTGAAAAACACATTTTCTCAACATGAAATTTAGTATGACAACTGCCCCCCTTCCTGTGACCTATTGTAACATAAGCACTAAACACCAGCTCTGTCTTTGCATACATCACACTGTCTGAGGGAAGAGGGGTGGATAGCTCACAGAAATATATGCATGCATTGCTTGCACAGCACAGAGGTGGCCATTTCCATGAGGATATGAAGAGGAAAGCTAACAAAAAAATTACGTTTCTGTGTTTATATACAGCAACTGGATATGCCTGCTTCATGTACACCTAGTGTACATTGCTGGCATATGTTTAAAAAAAAATACCTCTGCAAAGGTGGAAATGGGATGCTCTATGCTGACGTAGCATCAGTAACATCATATTCTGGCATAACATTATTTGCATGTGTAATTGTTTACATTTACATTCATCTTTGGCTCACATCTTTGGCATCAGCACCCAAATGAGATTCAGTAAAACTCAAAAAGTTTTTGTTAGGTAGGTTTTGGTTCAACATCTTATTTTTTTAGCTAGCAATAATTGGTCAGAATTGAGTGGTGGAAGTGGCAGACACCGGAGATCTACAAGCTATGTGAAGGTTTTCACTTCAAAAACAGACCTCAGCTTTGTACCAATGGTCAAACAGTATCATAGCATTGCTTGTAATCTTTTTGTGCAGTACCACACTGTATTGTCTATAAAGTTCACAAAACCACTTCAAAACCACAAAGACATTACAGAGATAAGGCAGTTAACATTTACAGTGGTACAAATTACAATGTCATATTTCAGAGACAATAGCCAGACATATAGCACAGTGGCTAAAAGGTATGTAAGCAGTTTGATTGGGCAACAATGTAAGAGGAAGAGCCAAGGCAGTTATTAAGAGGAAATAAAAATTGTGCATTAATTTAGAGATTTAGATCCTCTAAGTTGGCCTTGAGAGTGCAATTATTTTTTTTATGATGTTGTGTTACGATTACATCCATAAAAGTACAATAATTTGTGAAAGACTGGGAAGACTTGCAAAAGGACAGGAGGACTTTGAAATGAGCAGCAATTACACTTTATTTATTATTATTTATTTCAGGTATTTATTAGGGCTGTGGAAATTAAAGATTAATCGTTAAACTTTTTGATCGATTAAAATTATTTTGATCGCTAATGAAAACACTCCTCCCTCTTCGTTAGCCGACGGAGCCACTTGGGCCGGTGAGTTTGCCCAAGAAACTTTCTGCACGAGCGCAAGCCAAGGCATTGGCTTATACACATATAACACAGCAATTAAGTAATAAAATGAACTAGGATCACACTAATCCAGCACGTTATTATTCTGAGTTGCCCCACTCTAGCGGCGGCCATATTGAGTGGGACACGTGAGATTAATAACGTGCTGAATTAGTGTGATCCTAGTTAATTTTATCAATTCATTGCTGTGCTGTATGTGTATAAGCCAATGTAGTTGGATCTGTATGTGCATTATAATTAATCGAAATTAATCGATTAATCTATTTTTAAAAATTTGGATTAATCGAACATGAACATTTTAATCATTACCAGCCCTAGTATTTATATAGCGCTGACAATTTACGCAGCACTTTACATAGTTGCACATTCACATCAGTCCCTAACCTCAAGGAGCTTACAATCTAAGGTCCCTATCTCACATGCATGCATAGAGGGCCAACTTAAAGGGGAGCCAATTAACCTACCAGCATGTCTTGGCGTGTGGGAGGAAACCGGAGTACCCAGAGGAAACCCACGCACAGTCGGAACATGCAAACTCCTTGCAGATAGTGACCTGGATGGGATTTGAACTGGGGACCCCCAGTGCTGCAAGGCAGAAGCACTAACCACTACGCCACTGTGCTGCCCATGACATACTTAACAAAGTTGGGGATTGGAAGGTACAATATTTGTGTGTATGTATTAAAAAGTCAACAATTTAACAAAATGTAAACTTTGCTTACAAAAACACTTCCTGAACCCCTAAAATCCAGGCAGGGTTTTCCTAGATTAGGCAGGTCTCAGGTGAAGCTTATTCCTTAAACTCAGCGAACTTAGGCAAACCTGGTTCTCACCCAGTCCAGGCTCATCACTATTAGGCACAATTGGTCTGCGTCTATACTGTAGTTGCAAGAGGCCAGCTTTTCCCTGTATAAATATGAGTCACAAATGTTTTCCCCCCATCATCATAGAAATGCAGTCATGTCACATAAGCTTATTAACACATTTCCACAATATCCTAATTAAGGTTAAGGCCAGCAAAACAAGAAAGAGGTGATCCTAGGTCAAGTGCCTTTTTTGACGCCCAAAAGCTCCAGTAATGAAAATTTACCAACCACAAAAGAAAACCCATGAATCCACTACACTTTGCTTGGAGATTAAATGAATTCCCGCTGACCTACAGAATGTGTATTAGCAATGCACATTTAGACTTAAAGAAGACATTTTTAATTAGCCATAATGAAGCCGCTGAGTCAAGCTGAGAACGAGTTACACCTAATGCTATCAAGCTAGGGGAGTTTTTTTTTATTAGACTAAAGAAGGCAAAATTTATATTGAACTTACCTAGGGAATTGGAAACCAGACCAAATAAGTATATCAAAAATCAAACTGGTATTCTTAAGATTTCATTTAAAAACTATTCTTTCAAATAGAACCAAAAAAAGCATTACTTTGTGTGCCGATTCAGTTTTCAATAATGCGGAATCAAACTTAATAGATTACTGTTTAACCAAAGGAGAAAGTAAATATTAACTGTGCATATCAAAACCTTGTTGATATACACAGAAAACACATAAAGATAAATGTATTCACCATTGTATCTTATTGGTAAATCTCTAGTCCACAAACTATCCAGCACTATAAACTGTTAGCCAATGCAAAATACTCTGGGGGGGAAGTGACCGCACTGCTGTGAGGCTACTACTTAAAGTGACATTAAACCCTCAGATTTTTTAACATAAAGCAATAGTGTAATGTGTGCCTTACTGTAATGATGGTAGTTTCCCTTCTCTTTGCTGCTCTTCCTTTTAAATCCTCATGTCTTCTCATGCTTGGGGAGAACTTCCCTTTGCAGCTCAGGGCCTCTTCCTGTAGTGCTGGCTCAGGTTACAAACCTATACACAGACACCGTGTATCCATTCCTGAGACAAGGCAGTCTGCTGCAAAACAGAAGTTCTGTCCAGCATGAGAACAGATACAGATTTAAAAGGAAGAGCAGCAAAGAGAAGGGAAACAACCATGGATTACAGTAAGGCACACATTACAGTACTGTTTTATGTTAAAAAATCTGAGGGTTTAATGTCACTTTAAAGTAGTTGTTTGGAAACTTCAATAAAATTGTTTCATAAAGCATATTAAATACTTAGTTCTTTGGGGGGAAAAATGGAACATGCAAGTTTCTATTTATTGCTTTGGAGGATGCAAATAATCTGATAATACTGAAAGATGTGTCTGATAGCTGTATGAATATGGGATAAAATGTGTAAACTATATAGTAAAAGGCTGGATAAAATAATTTCAACTCTTTCTTCCATAGATCTTTTAGGAGACAAATGGAAAGCACAGTACCTGGCAAACTGACAGGTGATACAATTTACTTGGATGGAAGAAAACAGTGGTTAAGAAACAGTAGACTAAGAATTGTCTGTTGTTAAACATTTTATTGGTATCTGGTAACCTTGAATAAAATATTATGGCTTGATCCATTCGTCCAGCCATTATATTAAGTATTCCCTAACACATTTACATGTGCTTAATGACAAGATATAACCACTGGCACCTTGGGCAAAATACTATAACTTGGCCCATTCATCATATGTATTGACTATGTGATCTAAGACCTAATGTTTTACCCTTAACAACCCCATCTCTTACTAGTGACAATATATTACCATCAATAGGCTATTGTTTACCCTTATTTGTATATGTCACTGTCCTGTTTCCCTTTTTCTTCATTGAGCAGTAATTATCTATGTTGACCCCCTGCACTTTCCAGCTTCTATTTAGATGAAGACATCTCGATTGATACTCTGTGTGGGAACTTAATTACCATATGAAGTGTAACATGAAAAAGATGTTATCTCTCACCTCTGGTGTGGGAATTTGTAAAAAAAAAATGTTTTAGAAAATGAAAACATTAATAAAAAGAAAGTAGGTGAACAAATAGTACAGTGTGTTTTCTCCAAACGCAGAGTCACACAATTTAGTAAGCGGTAGTGCTCCTTTTGGACGAGGAAGGCAGCCAGTCTCAGCCGACAGGGACGTCCGCACGAACATGCAAAAAACAAGGAAAAAGACAGCGCCCTCTCCTAGTGAAATACATAAGGTTTATTGTTAAAAGAAACAAGTTAAGAATACTCAAAATTGGAGCATATAATCATGCATGTAACGAATTCATATCCGACACACAACTCCCATCATCAGGAATGAACGATGCAAAGGTGATTGATCAAATCAATAGACCGGACCAGTTGGTCACTGTGACCAGACTAACGCGTTTTAGGGTGCATCCCCTTCATCAGAGTCTAGTAATACTAATATCTCTACCACATACATATATATATATACCACCAAAGTTTAACTGACCAATCAGAAGTTTCCTACTAGGATACAGGTCATCATGTGATAGCTTTGGTCAAAGTTCATCACTCTGTTGGTGGAGTCTCTTATAACATCCAGTCTCAATTTCAGGCTGTCCAAGAAAAATTGCCATATATAGTTCATTTTAGGCTAATAAAAAAAGTTTGCTTATATGGAAATGATTTTCCCTTTGTTTGCCAGCTGCACATGCAAATTAAACACCCTTGCACCCACTGGCCTAAACTAACGTTTGGAATTAAATTCGGCCTTGTAGTTTTTTGGTAATAACATTTATGATAACACATCAACACTAGTGCTTTGAGAGAGAGAGAGAGAGAGAGAGAGAGAGAGAGAGAGAGAGAGAGAGAGAGAGATCTATTAGCAGCAGCAAGTATGCCTCAGTCACTGAGGTTTATGTCACAATATCTTTATGGTAATATCCATTGAAGTTTATGTCACAATGTTTTAATGTTTCTATAGTTATGTCACATTAACTTACATGGTTTTATAATGCCTTTTATTGCATTTTTAGTTTTACATTGTAGCTTTAATGGGATTTAATGGGAGACATGTTTCAGATATGAATTTGTTACATTCATGATTATATGCTCCAATTATTCTTAACTTGTTTCTTTTAACAATAAAGCTTACATATTTCACAAGCAGAGGGCGCTGTCTTTTCTGTTGTTTTTTTTTATATGTTTTCTATTTCTCCTTTTAGAAAGATATCCCTAACTACTTGATTTTTTCTTTCTTGGGTTAAAATGTATATATTTTGGTTTGGTGTTTAGTTCAGTGTGACTAGCATTTTAAACCTTTAGTTGCGTGTTTTTAGTTTTTCTTCTTTTTGTATGGGTAAAATGAATGCATTTTTTGCTCCAATAGCTAAAAAGAGAAACATATACACAAAGCATGTACTGTATATACAGCAAAAATACTGTAGCTGTTAATGAAAGGACAGGTCTATATATAGTATGGAAATAACTGTTTAACACTTGTATGCATTTGTCTCAATTCTCAATAGTTCTGATGCTCAGTTTTTAACATTTTCATCCTATGAGGTTCTATACCTGTTCATTGTACTACTTTACAGACAACTCTGCAGAAAATCCTGAAATATGTCAAAGTATTCATAAAATATGCAGAAAAGAATAATAGCTCTTCCATGTCTTCCTGATACAGCCTCTTTTATGTTGACCGCTGAATGAATGTACTCATCTCTCCTTCTATAACATTACTATATTGTAAGGAATCTTGATTACACATAGCATTGCTACTGACCATAACTACTAGCAGATCAAATTAAAAATAGCTGTGGGAAACCAGCAACTGAAGACTTATGGTGAAACTTAAAAAATGTCACAATGCATGTAGCTGGAATGACAGTCATTGTGGTTTTACAAAGGTTATATTATCTCATGTTGCATTGCAAGGGTACATTTAAGTTAAATATGTAAAATGAAAGTCTTGATCTGCAGACTTGTTCATTATTTGCCTTAAGCATGAACTATTTTATATGGAGTCACTGCCACCAATCAGACATAAAGTTGTACTGGAAAATAACACTCATGGAATAAAAGTTTAATTCTGATTATTATTAGTATTACCTTACATAACAGACATGAAGCAAGATATTTATTTCTTAACTTAGAGAGATGTAATCATTTATGTTTTTAGTGTTTTTCTAATGTTTTAAGATCAAACATTCTGGGCCATTCTGTATACATTGCAAGGGACTATATAAAAGAAAACACCAAATTCAGAAACAAAAGTATAAAGCACAGTGTTTCATTCCTGTATCTGATTTTTGCTTTGAAACAGGGAATGATGCCCCATTAGGCTTGAAACCATGATATGACGTGTTGTGATGAGATAATGACCTTGTCATAACCTTCTCTTGTAGTTATTATTATTATTATACAGGATTTATATAGCGCCACAGTTTGCGGAGCGCTTTACAATATAGGGAAGACATTACAATCACAATACAAATCAAGATGGTAAGGAGGGCCCTGCCCCTGAGGGCTTACAATCTAAAAGGGAGGGGCAAGTGATACATGAGGAGGGAGCTGTGTGGGGATGAATTGTTTGAGAACGTGATGGTTGAGCGGTTAGGTTGAGGTGGGATAGGCTTCCCTGAAGAGATGAGTCTTTAGGGAATGCCTAAAGGCAGTCAAGGTGGGCGACAGACGGACAGGATGGGGTAAAGAATACCAGAGGATGGGAGAGGGGAGCATGGGAGGAGTTGACAAGGGAGCTGGAAAGCAGGAGGTCTTGGGATGAGCGGAGCCGATGGTTAGGGTGATACTTTGAGACAAGTTTTGAGATATAGCCGGGGGTGGAGTTGTGGATGGCTTTGTAACTGATTGTTAATATTTTTAATTTTATCCTTTGGGCGAGTGGAAGCCAGTGCCGGGATTGACAGAGGGGGTTTGCAGACACTGATCGGTTGGTTAGGTGAATGAGTCTGGCAGCTGCATTCATGATAGACTGAAGGGGGGATAGCCTGTGTAGTGGAAGGCCAATGAGGAGGGAGTTGCAATAGTCAAGACGAGAGATAACAAGCGAGTGGATGAGTCATTTTGCGGTTTCTTTGGTGAGGAAGGGGCGTATTTTGGAGATGTTACGAAGGTGAAAGCGGTAGGATTTGGATAGTGAATGGATGTTGTGAAGAAAGGTGAGGTCCGAGTCATGGATAACACCTAGGACCTTGGCATGGGAGGAAGGGTGGATAGTTGTGTTAACAATCTCAAGGGAAAAGTTGGGGGAAGGTGCACGGGCACCTAGATAGGTAGGAGGAGAACCACAAGAGAGCAGAGTCGTGTAGGCCAAGCGAGGAGTTTTTTGAGGAGGAGCAGGTGGTCAACAGTGTCAAAGGCAGCAGAAAGATCCAATAGCAAGAGTAGGGAATAGTGGCCTTTGCTTTTAGCAGTGAGTAGGTCATTAGTGAGTTTTAGGAGGGCGGTTTCAGTGGAGTGTAGGGGTCGAAAGCCAGATTGTAAGGGGTCAAGAAGTTGTGATCAGCGAGGTGGCGGCTGTAGATGAGGCGTTCTAGGAGTTTGGAGGTGAATGGGAGTAAGGAGATTGGTCTGAGATTATTGAGGTCGGTAGGGTCCATTGAGGGTTTTTTGGGTATTGGGGTGACCACGGCATGCTTCAGAGGGGAGGGAAAGATTCCAGTAGAGAGTGAGAGATTGAAAATGTGAGCACGAGAGTCTAGGATAGAGCAAAAGGGTGACCGAAGTAGCGGTGAGGGAACAGGGTTCATGGGGCAAGTGGTGAGGTGGGTGTCAGAGAGAAGCTTTGTAACCTCCTCTGTGGTGACAGGGTCAAAAGAGGAGAGTAACAAGTGTGATGGAGGGTCTGGTACATGAGTATGGGAAGGTGACTGCACAGTGGTGATCTGATCCCGAATTGTATCTATTTTGCTTTTGAAGTGAATGGCAATGTCCTGGGCAGTGAGTGAGTTAGTGGGTGGTGGCACTCCCTGTTGTTGTGAACACGTCCCATTGGGTGTTCATTGGCAGGAACCTCACAAAGTCCACAAGAATCCAGCAATATGAAGATGTTATGATTAGAGAAGGCAACAGACTGACTGCTGGCAGGCCTGGAATACAGCAGAACATCACTGATCTTTACTAGCAGAAAAGAAGCTGTGGTGGGTAACATGATGGTAAGTAAAAAAAAAAAAGGTGTTAAGTTCTGATGAGCTCATAGTTGGCCATTGACTGCTCTTACAAGGGAGGTAGGGAAAGAGTTCTTAGTCTTATGTAAGCACCAAATTGCACATAGCTTCACTCCCAGTGATCAAATCAAGATGGGGTATGTGCAGCTGGGGAGTACAGTTTAGTGAACCTGTTGCCCTACTTGGGCAAAACTCACTTAAAACTGTTATTTTAAAAAAATATAATAAAAATACACAGGCCCTGTGCCTCAGACGGCATCTCATTGCCACACCTGCCGTCCCTTTCCAGCCAGAGCATAACAGGTTGCTAAGAACTTAGCAACCTGTAACGCTCTGGCTGGCATCCTCCCCAGCTGCTAGCAACCAGTGATGTCAGTGAGCTTGGAGGGACGCTGGACAGAGCCAGAGGCACATTGGGCGTTATTATTATATGAGAATCAGGATTACAGTGTGTCATCGTTGTGGTGTACATTACCTGGCAAGGGGGCAGTTTGGTTGCTGGTGTAGTTCAAACAGCATTTGAGGGCAGCCACTAAGACTGTAGCTAGAAAATATATACAGGGATTCATACTGAGTAACAGTTGCCAGTATAGTGGGTTTTAGAGCTGCTAACAGGCTGTGGAGCTCAATTTTTGAAGTGAAACTGCAGGCAGGTGAATTTGTGCCTGATCTCATTTTAACACATTTCAAGAGTAACAGTGCAACTGTAACCGAAAAGTAAAGTATAGAGCAGTCCGTGTCACATGATTATACTAAGGCAGAGTAGAATTGCTTACAGCATATTGATGTAATGTTTTTACTATTGTGTTTCTTCGCAGGTCTTCTCAAACAAGTATTCAAAATAACTTGCAACAAACTGCAACACTGAAAGTGAATTCCTTAATATCTCTTCAAATGTTCGCCCTCAAAATATAATAAAACACTACCAACAAAAAATATAAACAAAAAAACGTATATAAAAGTCTCAAACAAACCACTTGAATCTCTTTGTAAATTGTGTCACCCAATAATAGGTCTTCATACATGTGGTAACAAAGTCATATGTAACAGTGATCCAGAATAGTGATGGGCCAAACAGGCCCGAGTTTGGTTCGTATTCGAAAGTTCGAATTTGAACCGAACTCAATGCAAGTCAATTGTCATAGAACTTTCAAAAGCGATTGTCCCCTTTAAGAGGGCTTATATGCAAGTTATTGGCCATAAAGGGTTTATGGGGTTCCGGGTACTGCTCTGGGGACAGGAATCAATGAACCCCCCCCCCAAAAAAAAACGTTTTGTAACGGAGCAGTGATTTTAACATCACCTAAAGGGTAACAATAAAAATGAAAAATGATTTCAAATATCGTGTCTGGGGGGTCCCATTAACCTGCCTGTAAATTGGCGGATCTGTAGGATGTATAGAACCTGCCGCAGCAACACTGACATTTCTAAAGAGAAAAAAAATGACATTTTCTTTTTTTTTCCTAAAGCGTGCAGTTCCCCCTCCCAAACAATACCAGACCCTTAAGGTCTGATAGGAATGTTAGGAGGGACCAAATGTTTTTTAAAAAAGCGTAGGGTTCCCCCTAAAAGTCATACCAGACCCCTAAGGTCTGGTAGGAATATTTAGGAGGGACCCCGTATATAAAAAAGTGTGTGGTGTTCCCCCTTAAAGTCATACAAGGCCCTTAAGGTCCTCGGCACTGGGAGGGTGCATTTTAAGGGTCGCCTCTGGAAAAGCACCTTGTCCAAGTGCCAATGGGGACAAGGGCCTCTTCCCCACAACCCTGACCCGGTGGTTGGGGGGTCTGCAGGCAAGGGGGCTTATTTGCATTGGGGTACCCTTTTAATTAAATCCATACTTTTGATAAAATCCTTTATTTGGAGAAAAAAAAGACATGTTTTTGACAAGTCTTTTATTTTTAAATAACCCCCCCCCCCAAAAAAAAATGGATCCAGCGACGTAATCCATGGTCAATCACGGCGTCCAGCTTTGTCCACAACGACGACTCAACAGAATAAAAAGTAAAACAATAACAAATAAATAGAAATAATTTTTTTTTTAAATGACGACCGCCGTCCTGTCCTCTCCCCGTGGACTCCCGCCGCATAATGGCATTTTGACAGATGCCGGCAAAACGTAAACAATTGGGCGGAGCTAGCAGTGACAGCTAGCTCCGCCCAATTGTGTAGTTTGCCGGCATCTGATAGGCGAGACATGATTGGGCAGAGCCTTAATGACTTTGCCCAATCATGGCTCCAAATGAGTACTGAGCCCTGATTCGGCAAAGTCTTGCACCTGACCTGTGGTCAGGTGCAAGCCTTTACCCAATTAGAGCTTCAGAAGGCGCATTGCCTTGTGGGATGTTGCGCGGTCAAAAAGACCGCAAACATCCCACAAAGTTTGTGCGTTCGGGCAAAGGCACGAACTAGCGTTGTTCGAGTCCAACTCATGTTCTAATCCAGAACACATTCTAAATAAACACACTCTTCTTATGAAAGTGACATCAAACTAATGAACTTCTCAAACAAGTACATATTAGAGATGAGCAAAAAATGGAAACTCTGCTCTGCTGCTGTGATATCACTGCCCTAATAACACTACTATACTTCTTTATTAAAATAGCAGATAATTATTACTACCTGCACCTTATAAGCCATAATTATTTTGTCTCCTGGGGAAAGGGAGCAGAAAAGGCTTTTTTCTTTAGTGCATATTTTTCAGCCCAAAAAAGTAGAAAATAGTAAATTGTTGTCCAGTTTTCCCAGGAACCAACTTTTTTTTTTTAAATAGTGTGATTGTAAGTACAAAGTACAAATGTTATTGTGTTATATTTTCATCTTCACAACACTAAAATTATATTTTTAGCACAAAGCATGGTAAAAGCAAATATAAATTAGACTCAGGCATTTCTTCTTTTACAATTTTGGTTTACTTAGTGTTAATGTGGATTTTATTATGTGATGCTCAGAAAATAAAAACATAAAACAATGTTTTCATATGTGTGACAAAGATATAGAGTTTTAAAAAAAAAGCTAAGGGGAAAAGGAGTTATTTAGTGCTATTCAGGGTTAACTAGGGGTCACTTAGGACTAAATCCTGGCCAATGAATAACAACTGAGCGGAGCCGGCCATGAAGTCATGGCCGGCTCCACCCAGTTGTTACTGTTTAATGACAAATCAGTGCCCCGAGGTCATTTGGGGACTCTGATCTGTCATTACAACTGGGCCGAACAAGCCGTATGATCACAGCTGGCTCCGCCCAGCTGTCATTTGAGTGGAGATCGGTCACTTCGCCCAAACGTTCTCCACGCTTCGGGTGTCACTACGGCTCAGCCGAGCCAAAGCATATGCGTTCGGCTCGGCTGCTGTATGGGCTACTGTGAATAGCCCATACAGCAGCCATTCGGTTCGACTGAACCAAAGGGCAGAGGCGGCCGAAGTGAGCCGAAGGAGCAGCCAAAGCTACGGCTGGATCCTTCGGCTCCTTAGTGAATAACCCCCTAAGTAAACAGCTTCTACTCTATAAGTAAATCAACCCTAATTTCAAATGAAAAGTTAAGTTAACATCTTGACAGTTGCCAGTAAGGATTTAATCTGTATTGTTTCACAAAGCTTATAATAAAGTAATCATTATCAACTAGGGGTCTACAAGAAGTAGCAAGGACACTATATAAACTTGTAGCAATTGCATTTATGGTTATATTGGGCTTAGGTACGAAAAGTGTGCTAACATGAAAATGTTCTATTTCCCACAGCAACTAATCAGAATCCTTGCTTCAGCAAAAAAATTAGAACTTAGCATCTTCAGTCAACACAGAGAAGAGATAATCCTTACTTTCCTTTAGGAAGGCGAGTGCTACAAATAGCCGTGTTCATAAATGAATGTATACATCTAAAAAACACCATTAGCTATGACCAAATACCACATAGAAGTTAACTGGAATTTGGATTGCTGTCTGAAAATTAATAAATATTTATATAACAAAAAAAGAAGTTAACTGGAATTGTGTCACATGGCCTTGATTTATACTAAGACCACATGTAGAGGGAAAAGGAGTTATAGTAAGAAAGTAATTCACAAATGTTTACACAAAAAAAGGAATGTTCTAGCCCGATTGAGTAAACATTGTATACGTAAAAATAGTACAGCATATGAGTTCCCCTTGTCAATATTACCGATGCGCAAAAATGTTAGCGGCCAAACTGCCCATGCATTTTCTGTGCTTAAATACCAGAAAAGCAAATTATTAATAAAAATAATGATAAAAAGTATGCAGTTACCATGTACCACTGAACCCAGACAAATGAATAAAGCAGCCAGACAAGCAGAGAAAGGAGATCCAGAAGCAGACACAGGAATGTAAGTTCTGTGCATCATAAATCTTGACCCACTAGATCCAGCCATTTCTCCAATTAAAATGTTTCCTCGCACTTGAACCAGAACTCCTCTTCCAGGGTCCCACTAGCCCTGCTCAGCTGTCTTTGTCTAGGGACACCTCCAAGCTCTGTCGTCATTCCTCTCCCAGAACCATAAAGCTGGCCATACACCTTACAATTATCTGCAGATTTTCTGTGGTCAGATGGAAAAGGTGGAACAGATTCCTCCAGCTACACTTAACTGTGTGGATGGAGTAATCTCCACCTGGGCCAATCTGTTGCACCTTTTCCATCTGACCACAGAAAATCTGCACATAATTGTAAGGTTTAAGGGCACCTTTAGTCTGCCTTTTATTTTACACTGTCTTGGCACATTTTGAACGTCTGGTCAACCAGATGTTAGAAAACCAGGAAAGCTCACCATCAGTCCAGCCTTCATATAATTGACCACTCTGGAGTGTTTCATAAATTACTGAATTGCACAGAATATAAAAATCATGACATCCTGGAAAGCCAGCCATGACATTGAGAAGGTGCACACTATTAGCACGTATCATTTGCACATTCATTCAAAGACCAGGAAGTTCCATATTCAGATGCCATGTCAACCTTTAGTGAATCAGTCCACAAGTGTTTTGAGCCAATTATTATTAATTTAAACACAGGAATTTAAAACTGAATTTTAGCCAAAAAAGTAAATGGATTGCCTAATTCTTCACTTAAAAAAGCTGTATTGATAGATGGTAATATTTTCTCTATGTTGCAGATTAAATTCACTCTCCACTTGCTTTTTGTACCTATGACATTCTAATTTGCACCAACAATCATCTTCGTATCTCAGTAGACAGGAAGAGAGTCGTTCAGGCCACCCTAAGGCACATTCTTGTGAGAAGGCAAGCTACATCTACCATGAGCCCTTCATAATAAAGACAGGGCAATGGTAGTGCTTTGAGCCTAGATCCAGGTGTTTATCCAGCCTCACAATGGAAAACACCCAAACCAGGCATTTATGGCATTACCTGTATAATATACGGGGGCAGGAGGGTGACCGGTCATCTACTGCATAAATTAGCAGTGGTTTGGAGGCTTATGACTTGAGGTACAGACCCATTTTAAAGAAGGCATTATGATTACAAGTACTGAAAGGGTTTTCGCTTACATTTACTTGTGTGCTGAAAGTTCAGCTTTATCTTCTAATAGTTTTAAATTCTATCAGAACTATTTGCATTATCCAACTTGTTTTTTCCCCTTGCTGCAGATCAACTGATTCTACATCAATTCACTTATAATACTTGTCTGACTTCAGACTGATCCCTGCACATTATGGGGTACTGAATTTTACTGATCAAACTATTTGTTCTCTAGACAAAAGGTGGAAAACATATACCCAAATGCATGGGATATTAGTTACCCAGAACATAAATGTGATTAGCAATAAAGCAATGAAATCAAAGAAAAATAAAAAAAAGGAATGCATCAACTTGTGACAAGGCTAAAATTATTTCAAGGATAAACTGATGTTTCTGGATTAACAAGGGCATTACAAGATGAAAGGAGATCTATGGGATCAGCGAGGTAAGAGCACGGAATAACTCAATGACAAAAAAAATCAGAGAAGTATTAGTTACCCAGAACATAAATGTGATTAGCAATGAAATCAAAGAAAAATAAAAAAAAGGAATGCATCAACTTGTGACAAGGCTAAAATTATTTCAAGGATAAACTGATGTTTCTGGATTAACAAGGGCATTACAAGATGAAAGGAGATCTATGGGATCAGCGAGGTAAGAGCACGGAATAACTCAATGACAAAAAAATTAGAGATGTGAATCTTGCTGACATCATAGGCTTAGATAATTCATTCTTAGGCCCCTTTCACACGGATCTCCTGCTGATTGGAACTGATGTCACCATTGTGTCCAGTCCAGTTTTTTCCTCCTTTACAAGACTGAATTTTCCAGACCAATGTTGGTCTATGGGGAATCTGTTGTATATGGGCATGTGTCCATTTATATCAGATTACCCCCAATCTGCCACAACAGAACTCTGATGCGTTTGTTTTTCCGGACCTGGCTGGAGTCAGGGGTAGTCGAATGTAAACGTACTAAACCATTTAAATCCAACTGCCCATAGACTAATATTGAGCTTCCGAACAGATCTGCCTGAAAAACTGACTATGCCCATTTAGCAGTGCCGCTTTTTATTCTATAGTCCTGGTCAGTAGGGATGCTCGGATACCGATACAAGCATCGGTATCGGCGGCGATACCGAGTATTTGCATGAGTACTCGTGCAAATACTCCGATACAAAAAACGAGTACCTGTGCCGCGTCCGCCATTTTCAAGGACCCGAAACCGTCGCACACAGGACCTCCATAGCATCTTCAATGAAACAAGATGGCCGCGAAACTCCTCCTCCAAGTCCTCAGTCATCTGCTCCATTCTGACCTCTTCTCCCGCTGATTGGCCGATTGGATGATTGACAGGCTTCCTCACCAGTCAGGAGTGACTTGTTTAATCAGAAAAAATACATGGAAGAGCGCAACTACCTAAGAAATTGATTAGATGCTAAGCATCTTGCTGTGAGTGGCTAATTAGTTAAAATAAAAAATGGTTGGTGTATAACTCACAGTTGTGATGTCATAGATGGCAACATGCACTCCCTGCAGTCCCGTGCGGTCAGCGATGTTAATCTGTATGTTCCTGGGCAGGAAGATCTAGGCGATCCAGGATCTAAACAATCCAAGTTCTACACAATCCCCGAGTATCTCCAGGCTGCGTCCTCGGCTGGCCGGGCCGAGCCGCGGTTGCTGGAGCAGGAGAGAGAGAGCTGTCCGGCTGTTGTAAACGGCACTTGTGCAGTGTTTAGCCGTATGGTGTGCGGCGTGAACGCTGGAGCGTATCGGTCAGTGCTCGTGAGTCTGAGGGAGATGTGTTGGGGTTGTGAGGTGCCCCTGTGAAATCAATTGACGGCTACGCGTTTCGAGGGTAACCCTCTTTGTCAAGCCTTAGAGAAGTGTCAGCCGCGGGAGAATGAATGTTTTAAAACTGACAGGGGGGAGGAGTCAAATATGAATGAGTGCCGTGATAGGGTTAGATGTTGGGAGGCGGACCAACAGTCTCGAGGGCACTTCGGGGTTGATTAGTCAGAATCCATCATATCCCGGTTTATAATTTTGGGTCCCATGTATGATCGTCTAACTCTGTGTTGGCTATTATCCCAACTTGTTACAAATGAGTGTTATCGTTTGGACTAGTATTAGGTCTTAATCAAGACTAAATCAACCCTGAAGTGCCCTCGAGACTGTTGGTCTGCCTCCCGACATCTAACCCTATCACGGCACTCATTCATATTTGACTCCTATTGGTACTCGTACTCGGTCTTAAAAAAGTGGTATCGGAGCATCCCTACTGGTCAGTGTTTTTTTTCTTTTTAGTAAAAGAGACATATGCAGTATGTATATATTATGGATATACTGTACATACTCCTTGTACTACTTTGTATACTAAGGTATTTTTTATAACTGATTGGCTATTAAGAGATGAACAATAAAGACATTGGGGTTGATTTACTAACCTTATAAACACACCACGAACATGTATACACCTCTGTAGTGTGTTCCCTCCCAGCATGATCTATGGGTGGAATCTAGACACCTTTGTAGTGTGTACACACCCAGCAGGTGTGTTGTGCAAAGCCTTGCATGAATTGCGAGGTGATGTGTGTAAATTAGCTCTATGTTGTGTTGCTTGCGTTGATGAATGCAGGAATGTAAATGCATGAGCTAACCATTTTTGTCTAAACTGTGAAGCAGCATTATATATGCATCATGTGCATGCTTTTTCCATATATGGCATTAGTGGAAATATGCTTTTAGAGACTTTTTGGTTGATAAATACGTTTTGCTGTGTGAAAATCACATGCACCTAGTGCGTGCGTGCGTTTAGGTTAGTAAATCACCCCCATTGTTTTATATTATACAAGTCATCCTTTCTGTTTTACAGAGAAATCGAGTAAGGTCAATGTCTAACATTTTTCTTTCATAGTAGTCCAGATATTGAATTTCAGGCAATCACATAGAGCAGAATAAGCTTCTTATAGAATAAATACCTACATTTACTACATAAATATCAAAAACACAGTTGGCTAGTCACTACGTTATACGAATATGTAATATTATAGAATATAAATACCAAAAAACTGTATGCATAAGCATTAAGATGCTAAACAGGCAAGGCCAAAGTAAATAGGTCTTACTGAAACATAATTGTTAGTGATAGATGCACTGATTAAAGCTTTACAGAAATCACCAGAGGGGAAGTATATCTACACAACCCTTTCCAGCACCAACCTTAAGATGTCACCTAAAATCATTAATACAGTACATGCATGCTTCATTAAAACAATAATGGTGATGCTGGATAACTGTCCTTCCACATTTGTGAATTAAATTTGACTGTAGTCATATTAGAACAAACACATTTTGTCATCCGGCCTACCTTTACCACTTAGAAGTATGGCTACTTATACAGGTAGAACAAAAGTGAATAAGGTTTACAACCTCTAACTAACTCTATATTTCTTGGCTGTACCCTCTATGTCCCACTATTGGTACATTACTGTAATGGGTAGTCTGATAATCCAATAGTAGCAAACATGGAGATGGCTGCTATGCATAGTAAGTGTCAGTTTTGTATTTTATTGTCACAAGTTTGCACTGAAGTTTAAAATTAAGGTTAAAATTAGTTTTTTGTTTTTCATCTTTGCTGTTAGTGTTTGTTTTACTGTGCAGGACAGACAGATTTATTTCCTATCTTATCAGAAGCAAAGCATGGGAAATATTTTCAACAATACCATAGTGAGCAGTAAATCACGAGAAATCTCCCAAAGACAAACTAAAAATGAAAAACTAATTATAACCTAAATGTCAAGCTTCAGTGCAAACTTGTAGCAATAAAATACATAACTGTCAATTGCTATGCATAGCAGCCATCTTCATGTTTGCTACTATTGGGTTGTCAGACCGCCCATGACAGTTATGTACCAATAGTGGGCCTTAGAAGGCAGGAGGGGATGAACCTGAGTCCACAAGTTTGTCTCTGATGTCCAGGAACCACTCTACAAAATATAAAAGAAAGGGAAGGTTCATAGAGGTGCCTGTTATACACAGACTTTATTTTATAAAGAAAGATATACTGTACCAAAGTTAATTTGCTTTACCAAAAAGAACACTGATGTTTTTTCTAGGTGTACAGACATAAGTTTATATATCTGTCTGTATGGGACTTGCCCGATGAATAGGCAATTGGAAAACTGCACTCTTAATCAAAGTAAATATTTAATGGCTGCAAGGAAAGAAGCCAAGCTCAGCTTATGCACGGGTTGCCAATATTTTAAATAACTAATATTGAATTATAAGGCTTGGTAGCCTGGATGTGATAATTCCATGACTCCCTGTCGGAAATTTACTTAACAATATTATTTTAAGGCTTGACATCAAACATTTAATTTCTTTGCTGAACAAGTACCAGATACAAATCAAGAAAGCTTGACTATCTTTTAGGGTTCTCTTATTGTATAATTTAGTACAAACACTGACTGATACATTATAAAAGGAGAGCAAACAGACCCTGCTAGTCTGCCTCTGTGTGGTTTAAGATTCTTTAATGCTATAGTTTTCTCAGATCATTTTGGTGAACCATGTGGCATTTCTAACAATATAATCATACTACATCAGTTATGGCACCTAACGTTGGTCTGCTTAGGGTAGGCTTATTCTATAGTCAAAATGCCATGTATGCGATCATTTGTAAGAGATCGATTGCTTAATTAATTGTCAATTAACTTTTCATGGTGGACATGAAGCACCCCAGCCCTCCTAAGCTAATCTGCACTAACAACCCCCAAACTTAAAGTGAGGCTAAACTCAGGAGATAAACCTTAAAAATACATTCAAGTACCTTAACTATTAACAAAAAATGTATCTTATTTGTGTATCACTCGGCTGTAGATCCTCAAATCATCTCTGAATTGGTGCTAACACTGTCCCTACTTTTGTTCCCCATGGTCCCTGTGTGTGTTGTAAAGTAGCCACCACTCCAAGATCACTTCAGTGATAAACTACAACCTCACGTTTAGTTTACTAATTTGTATTGAGATTGTTGTCCATCACAGGAATGAACTTGGAGCGGTGGCGATGGGGAACAAAAGTAGCACCCTCCAGAAGGAAAGACAGTGTCAGCACCAATTCAGAGATGATTTGAGGATCTACAGCCGAGTGATACACAAATAAGATACCTTTATGTTAATAGTTAAGGTACCTGAATGCTTTTTTAGGAATTAACTCCTGAGTTTAGTTTCACTTTAACTCTATAGTACAGAGGCCTTTCTTCAGAAATCGACTTTCTTGCTGCTCTTCAGACTAAAGAAACATGGCACCATTAAACTCAAAGAAGAGAATTTCTGAAAATAGGAGGTAAACATTGAAGGCTGCTACCACTGTGATATGGAGGTAATTGGGCAGGGTAAGTGGGGGTAATGGATAGTATTAAAAGTGGGTAGCAAGGCTAGATGAGGTGGGATAGTGTTACATTTTAGAACAACATTTTTGTTTAGAATAAAACAGAAATTGATGAATAAGAGCAACTACTTATTCTTATTAGGCATATGGGGGTTTTACTAAAGGTAAATAGACAGGCAAGGGAATTGTTCCTTAGTTTATTTAATATGGTGAAAAAAAAAACCCAATCAAGTGCAAGGAAAATGGAAAAAAAAATATTTTTGCTTGTACATGATTGGATGATAGAAGTCAGCAGGGCTTCACCGTATTCACCTCAATAAACTAAATTAACAATTCCTTTGCAAAGCACAAATTCCCTAGCAAAGGGAACAGACTATTTGGCTTTAGTAAATCAACCCCTTTAGCTGTCTCTTTAGCTAAACCATAGTGCTTTGAGTATCCTTTGGCATGTATTAAGGTTTATTTATGAAACAAGGACTGCATACAAATAGAAACAAATTAAACACCAGTTTAAAGACATATAAAGTTAATAAAAGGAAATCGGAATCAAACTAATTCTAGTTTCCTTTAAGGGCCTATTTATAGTGGACTGCTTTGTTGCATTTTGGTAAGGTGTGTTTCATGATGCTCACCTTTTTGAATGGTCATTGCACCAAAATGGACCAGAAAATGTACATGCGGTATTTTTTCTGATCCAGCACACAGCAATGCGCAGTAGTGTGTTACTGCATATTACAGTGTGCTACAAAAGGTGTATTTTGAAGGTGCCATTAAGAATAATTGGTGATCAACGCTTGAATAGTCCTTTAACGCAAATAGCTTACCCATCATGAATACTTTCACTGTAAAATGTGGGTCACTCTTACTTTTGCAAATCACTGCTACTACATTGTAAACTGTAAATGTCTCCTGCTATATAAACTACACACCCTGGGATTGATTTACTAAAGGAATAGACAATTTCTACGTTGTCATAATTGGGAAGTGAAGATATTGAAGCCAGGGGCGGACTGACAACACATGGGGCCCCCGGGCAATACAAGATTATGGGGCCCCCTTGTGCACATGTCCCTGGACTTTATTTTTTAAATCTTGTCACCTTACCTTGGTGGGGGCTCTCCTGTTGGTCAGTGGGGGGCTCCCTGGACCCTGGTTGCGGGGGGAGTGCAGTGGCCGCCGTTGCAGTTGTTTTCTCACCTGGTTGAAGCTTTGAATAGCTAATCATGTGCAAGTGAAATTAGAGGATTTAAGTGATCACGGCTTCACCTTGTTCATTAAGTTTAGTAAACATTAATTTTGGAAATTAGAAATTCTCTGCTTGTTTAGTATATGTACCTCATTATGATTAAAAATAGTTTTATTGCAATTGTCAACAATATTCACTAGCTGAACAAATACTATGAGGGGAATTTATGAAAACTGGAGCAGACAAAATCTGGAGTAGCTGTCCATGGCAACAAATCAGCATCTGTCTTACATTCTCAACTGAACAAACTGAACAGAGAAGCTAATTGGATGCCCTTGGCAACTGCTCCAGATTTTGTCTGCTCCAGTTCTCATAAAATCCCCTCAATGTACATGGCCTGGCAGAAGCAATGCTTTCTATTTCACTAGCAGTAACTTGGGAAAAAAAAGCTGTTCCTCAACACACAAATGTCTCACGAAGTTCAGAAGTCCTGGACAAACACTTATCCACCTAACAACATCAGATAAGTCTTAAGTCTGCATAAAAACCTTCTGTTCAGTAATGAAGGCAAACAGATTTTTCGTGACATGAGCCTTGGTATTACCTTCAGACATGCCATGTTAGTTTTACTGCAAACATACTGGGCGTTTTCAGCTTAAACACCTAATCTTTGTGCATGAAAACACACAAATGAAACGCTCTGTACAGTCATAGAGCACTAAATTATACAACACCAGTAACTGTAGAGTATGAATAAGCAAGGATGATACACTATGCTGTGTATATAGATATAGATATATATATATATATCTATATCTATATACCTGCTTGCAGTCCAGACCTTTTACCAATTGAAAATATTTAGCGCATCTTGAAATGAAAAATATGACAGAAGACCCAGGACTGTTGAGCAGTTAGAATCCTATATCAGGCAAGAATAGGACACCATTCCTCTTCCAAAACTCCAGCAACTGCTCTCCTCAGCTCCCAGATGTTTACAAAGTGTTGCTATAAGAAGAGGGGATGCTACACTGTGGTAAACATGTCCCTGTCCCAACTATTTTGAGTTGTGTTGCTGCAATCAATTTCAAAATTACCTCTTTTTTTTTTTAAATGGTCCATTTTCTCAGTTTAAACATTTGATATGTTTTCTATTGTGAATAAAATCTCTTTTTTTTATGCACATGACTGATATACAGTCACGTTGGTTGAATTTATATATTGTTTGTGTATATTGTGTATATTGTTTGTGTTTAGTTTTGTAGCTTCTTTACATAACATTTTATATTTGTGTCATTACTTAGGATAGAGCGGCACATACATAGGTTAATAGGTTAATATAGTACTATTAGTGCCTGCTGCTGAATATCATATTGGTGTGAGGTGGTTTTTGTTTAATTACATCCAGTATGTACAGGTGAAACTCGAAAAATTAGAATATCGTGCAAAAGTTCATTTATTTCACTAATGCAACTTAAAAGGTGAAACTAATATATGAGATAGACTCATTACATGCAAAGCAAGATAGTTCAAGCCGTGATTTGTCATAATTGTGATGATTATGGCTTACAGCTCATGAAAACCCAGATCCACAATCTCAGAAAATTTTTGGCAGTGTGGGCAGGTGCCAAGTCCTGCTGGAAAATGAAGTCAGCATCCCCATAGAGCTCGTCTGCGGAAGAAAGCATGAAGTGCTCCAAAATCTCTTGGTAGACGGCTAAGTTGCATTAGTGAAATAAATGAACTTTTGCACGATATTCGAATTTTTCGAGTTTTTACCTGTACATCTGGGTTGGTGGGAGAATCCCCATAGTGTGATGGCAGGGGAGGGCAGGTATTGCATTCACCAAAAAATACATACCTGCAGTGAAGTGGCAGCGTTTCAAGACAAGGGGCGGCAGGAGTATTAGTTTATTGCCTCTGCTTTTAGCAGGTATGATTTTGCATATAAGTGACCCTGTGCTGACAGGGCCACTTTAAAGATAACATTTTGATTTGAATGGCAACTGAGAAGGACATGGAACACAAATAGTTTTACTACAATCACCCAACCATTTCACTTTATGGAGGATAGAAACGAATGTAATTACATGCATACTAGTTTTTATTTACGCGCTCCCTCAATTTTGAACCTGTTCTTTGTCCATGCAGGACAGAACATACTTACCTTCGTTGTGCTCCCCCCACTGCTATGTTCAGGTGCTGAGAGCAAGCAATGTCATTTCTTGGAGCTCACACAGTACTGTGAACGGTCTGCATGCCTCCAATGTGACAGCGCTGGGCCAATTTACCAGAAGACAGCACTGTCACATTTGCAGATGGGAATGATGTAAAACAGAGACAAAGCTACTTATGTCAATATACAATATGCAGTTGAGCCACAGATGGAAGTGCAGAGACATTCTTGGGGTGCTGTCATGTTAGGCTGGGTAATGGCTGGCAGTTTTTTTTTTTTTTGAAGGGTCACTGCTGAGTTAAGTATGGGGTACCCACAGATTTTCAGGTACAGAGTACTGCTCAGCCAGTAATGATGCATGGATATTTCCATAAACACCATGGTGCTGAATGGGATAAATGCAAGAGAAAAATGAGGTTTGCAAGAAAATAAGCATATACACTTTTTTTCCCTGCCATATATGTACACGCAACAGGAACACTCTAGCTTTATTTATGACCTATCCTATATTATGCTAAAGAAGTATGACCCTATTATTTTTATACACATATCATTTTTCAGAGCTCAGTCACCAAACATCCAGAATATATGTTCCTTCTAATCCCATGCTTCTGTGTTCCAGACAGTGACAGTGCCTCGTCCCCCATTCCTGATCATGCTCTGCAAAAGGAGACGGGCTTCTTGAATGACAACTCTTCACACTGTCCATGCACTTTCCTGACACAAAACAAGACTCCCCTTCCAGTTCAAGTGCCTGTGCTGATCCCTGCAAGAATGCGTCCACTCCCTCCTGCATTGCTCAACCGCGACTGGCAATCTCGCTTGTGTCAAGAAAGTGCAGGGACACTAGGGTAAGAGTTGTCAAGAGGTCATCTCCTTTGTAGAGCATGCTCAGGAATGTAGGAGTGAGCTGTCATTGCCTGCACTTCAAGATCTGCTGCACAATGCAGCATGGGATAAAAAGCAACATACACTGCAGGCGTTCGGTAACTGAGTTCTGAAAAATAATACATGGTGAGACTTCTTCTTTAAAAGGATTCATGAGACTTCCTGTTTGCATTAGTGAATACAGCTGACAGATTACAGCTCTTCGAGAAATAGACAGTTTTCCAAAGTCTTCTGAATCCCACACTTCTGGAAGCATTGATCTTCATGTCCCCTGCAGCCAACTGATCTCCACATCACCACAAGACACAGCATTTACTGGCAACAGGGCTTTTACTACAGGGTATAACAGGGTCAGGTTGATAAGAAGCTGTCAGACACATCTCTTTGCATTGCCAGTCTAAAAAGAATGAATAGTATAGACCAAGAACTCTGCATTAGCGAGGTAGGTAACTACAGGACAATGAAGAGTTAACAGCATAACTATTATATTCCTTTGTGTGTCTCGTTACTCAATAGGCTTATAGAGAAGAAAAAAACCTACATCATCAAGAGATGTGTCTGACATTACATAGCCACTATTGCTTACGTATGTAGTTGGCCTATAATAACCTCTGCAAAGCAAACACATCTACCAAGTATCAAGATGCTGTGCTTGGCCTACTGCTCTGATCCTCAAAACCAGTCTTCAAGTTTCAACACAAGTTTTGCTTCTCAGTAAGATACTAGAGTTACTTTTTACGTAAATAAAATGTGTGTATTTTTTTTGGGCTTGAGTTAGTATTTACCAGCCTTATTGTATTACATATATGCATACTGCATGGTATATTTTATAGGGGAGCTCTAGCACCAGATTAAATAAACATAACTGCAGTTAATACTGGCACCTCCCTTTTATAGGACGGTAAAAGAAATACAAAGCTTATTAACTTGTAAGTGGCAGAAGAAAAAATACAATTCCCTCCAGGAAACAAAGTCTATACGTTATAAATAGTGGTTGCATGCATATGTATCTTGGGCGGGGTGCAGGTGCAGTAGCAGGACCCTGGAAGCCTTAGGACCACTGCTTTGATCTGTTCCATCTGCTTAGCTCATCCAGACAGAGAGAAATGTCTGTGTTTTGGAGCAGGACAGAGAGAAGGAAAGAAGGAACAATGTTTTGACTCAGGTGGAAGGGGGAGACCACTTTGGGAAGAAAGAAGGCCTTAGGCCTCAAAACAACCTTATCCCTCTGCAACACTGAGAACGCCTGTTTACAAAGGATACATGGATAAAGCCACTAACTCACAGACTTGCCGCGCACAGGTGATAGCCTCCAAGATAGGGCAGATGCTACCTTTTGGCTTTGGACTTGTCAAAAGTTTGGAATGGAATCCTTGAAATGTTTCCAATACACAAACTGGAGTTATAACCTCTTGCTCCAGAAGACCTGCAAGGGCTACATGGAGGTCTGCTAATCAGAGCAGTGGCATGGGAAGATTGGAGGACATGAAGTAAGGAAGGGAAAGGAATGAAACTCTAGTTTGCAACCAGTTGAAACAAAAACTCTCTTTCCCATGTATTTGTCCATAATGTTTAACAGAAGTTTCCACACTTTGGAAAGTGGAGACAGCTCTTCATTCCAAGGAGGAATTTTCTACAGGTTTGTGGACCCAGGGCTTGAATTTCACCTTAGAGGCTAAAATCTGGGAGTAACAAAAGGAACTCTTGTTGGTCTCACAGGGTGGGTGATTCTTCCCAGCATGGACTAGGCACCTTCTGCTGGGGTAGACGAGTACTCTTAACCCCAGTGACAGCCTTGATGAGGGTGTCCACAATTCCAAAGAGACATTGTTCCTCAAATGGTATACACAGTAAATGTTTGCAGCTCAACATTTCAATCAAAGAGTTCTCTACATGTTAGCTGACTCAGGAAGGAAATTATTCAAGAGATCCACGATGCCCAACAGAGCCAAGGAAGACTCAGAGGATTGCAAGGATTAAAGAAGGGGACAATGTTCCAGGCTGTGTCAGGGAACACTGCAGGCCACCCTGGAACTGATAAAGGATTGTGAGGCAGAGGCATCTGACACAGGGGGATTGTTCCTCTTGTGTTTGGGATCCGATATCTTGCACCACAACCAGGGACATCTTAGCTGTAATACAAGATCAAGCCTTGAATACTCATTAACCAAATGAGGCTCAAAAGGTCAGAGGTGGAACCGCTTGTCTCTTGAAATATTGAGCAGAGTTCAGAAGGTGCTACCTCATGCTTAATGGCAAGAAAAATGAACAGGGTGTGTGAGCACTCCACGTAGTGATTCCTCTGTGCTTTATCAATTTCCATTGAGGGGATATTAATGGCACTCAACGGGTGTCAGGACTGACCTGGAAAGTGCTCTGTGGTTAACTGACACAATACACAGAGGTCTGGAAAGCGTCAAAAACAGAGCCCGAGGATAACATCCCAGCGGGCCCAGGTACAGCCTCCAAAGCAATTGCTGAGGATACGCTGATCCGGATAGAGATGAGCTCAAACCACTTGTAGATGGAGGCTTGATTGAAGAGAAAATAATCTTGGAGATTTTTTTTGTTTGCCAGTGTCCAAATCTTCTGAAGGCAGCAGTAGAACCCAATTGTCTATGAAACCTGTGTCCCTCAATGAACAAGAAAGAAAGTACATTCTTTTCTAGCACATAAAACGAATATGCTTTCAAATGAGAAGAGTCCTCGTTTCTCTTCTAATTTAATAAAAATGTATCCCAAGGCTCATTTTTCCAATGAGAAGAACAGAACTGCTGTCATCACCTTATAAGAATGATACTCAGACACCTGTCTAGCAGCCGCAAACTATGTTGTAGCTTGGATCATCAGATATTCATAAAATTCTGTGTAAAAGTTTGAAGAGATTATCAGAGCCAACGATATTTGAGATAAAGGTCTTATGCTGAGCTGAGATATCTTTCTAAACACAGCTTACTTCCTGCTAGTAATCCTACTGAAGGACACTACAGGCAGATTGTATTCAGTGTTTCCTGGCCTCGAATGGACTAGAGCAGGGAACAATGTGTGCTACTCAGAAACCAATTTAGGAGCAATTACACGCAATTCGTTAAATAACATAACTTGTATTGTAGAATCAATGCCCATTAAAATATGTTAACCCTTTATGCTATAAAAGCATACCAGCATTCAGCACAGCTCTTTAAACAATATTAATATTTTCCTAAAACAAATGCCTCAAATACCTTTGCTGGCTCTTTTTGGTAGCGTTCATGTGAGTGCTTAACCCCATCTACCTCCCTAAGTTCTGACAAATGGTGGAAGAGACTCAAAGATTGTCTACTTCACCCAACAAGACCAGTGAAGTCAGTCATTCTCTGCCTATTAATCAGCTGGGAGGAGGTGTGTCAGCCTGTGATGTCACAGGCTCTCTATGGGACCACAGGCATTGTGTTCTGTAGGCCCCAAGGCAAGGAGCAAGAAGGCAACCGGACTGCACTAACATGAATCTGCGGTTACCATGGTCAGTAAGAAACAGGAAGGCATGGATTAAATGGAGGACTGGCAGGATCTAAGTGTAATAAGTCAAGGTTTTCCAACATCTTAAAAATATAATCTTGCATTTTATCCAATGTTGAGGACAGGCAGATCCATTGCTAAATTCATGATTTTACATTTATATACTTTAATAGGCCTAACACCAGCTAATTTAGCAAGGAAAACCAAGCAAACATACACAGAAATTGTATTCAGTTTCCTCATTTTATATTTGATAAAATGAGGGAGATAGGAATCACAGTCGCTGATATGTTTCAGGCACACCTGGCTTGATTTGTAGCAGCAAAACAAAGAACACATTCATGTTAAATAGCAAACCCAAGACAAGTCGTGTCCACCTCTTGCTTTCACATCACATGATGTATAATAGATGTGGTTCAGAAATGTATTAAACTGTAGTAAATCTATTAAAAACAATTCATTGTTTTAAAACTCACAGAAGACATACAGTATAGTACACATTATACATGTTTTTAGGTTTTAAAAACTTTTTTTCTATTTACCAGTAGCCTGTTGAATTTTGGTACTATGTCTATGAATAGTTCACCTGTCACCAATTTAATATTCCTGATACCTGCATTGTAACATGTTTCATGACTTATGTAGATAGATTTGCTATGTTTTACTATACACCCCTGCGTTCCATCTATTATGTCAATTTCTGCAGAAATAGGATATGGGCACAGAAGAAAATTGCTATTTATCACTTTTTTCTGCCAAGATTAAGGCTGATAAGCATGAAGCAGTTATGTGATTTCTATCTCGCTGGGTTTCTCAAATACAGAACAAACACTGATTGTAGTTTCTGTGCATCTTTTAAAGATACAGCTACATCATGGATTGTATGGATAGCCCCATCTTACTGTGATAATCAGCTCGCATTTATTACATTGTTTGGAAGGAGCTGCTATCTTGTACACTTGGCATGTAGGTATGGGAGAGCCTCTACTCTTTTTGCATTTAAAATTCATGGTTTGCCATTTATAAAAATTTTTTTTTAGTAATTAAATAGAAATGTGCATAGCCCAGTATCCTATAGCAACCTCTACATCAGCCTTATTTCAAAATCCGTAAACTATCTCTAGGCAAAACCTTTTCTTTCTAGTTTTGGATAGGGTGGGCAAGGGTTAGGCCTTCTGTCAATTTGGCTGTTTGAGTCCCCATTGAGGAGATTTACCTACAGGCAGTCCCCTGGTTACATACAAGATAGGGACTTTAGGTTTGTACTTAAGTTGACTTTGTATGCAAGTCGGAACAGGTACATTTTTAAAGTGTAACTCCGCCAAAAAAAAAACATTTTTTAGTTTTGGATAGCATAGGGAAGGGCCACGTTTTTGTTTTGCTGTCAGTTCCTGTTATTCAGAAGATTATAATATAATAAAAACATTTTTTTTTTTAAAGGACACACACAAAAAAGTTTTTTATTTTTATTTTATAAATTAAATTTTTTTTATTTGTTTGCATTTTCTATTTGTATTCATTTAACTTTAAAAAAAAAACTTTTTTGGTCTTTTTAATTTAATTTTTATGCTGTGAGCAATAGCCAGCCTGCTATTGGATATATCAAATTGCAATAGCAGGACAGCTATTGCATCTGCCCACTGCCAATCAGGAGAGGAGGGGCCTGAAGGAGAAAGTTCTCTATCAGGTCCCCCATGCTGATTGACAGCAGGCGGGTGCAGTAGCCAGCTTGCTATTGGCTATTGCATTTTACAATATCCAATAGCAGGCTGGGTATGGCTCCCAGCCTGCAATGAAGAGGAGGCAGGGGGGTTGGGCAGAGAAGCCGCGGCCGGACCATGAGAGCGGAGATTGTCCGGACCGGGGAAGCCAACGGATCGGCGGAAGAGGAGGCCGGCACATCAGCGGAGGTACGTGGGGCAGCGGCGGTATGCAGCGGTCTGTGTCCTCGCTGCCTCCGCCAACACAGGCGGGGGGAGCAGCGGGGATTTGAAGGGACACAGGCCGCTGCAGCCACAGTTCTCCTAAATGTCCGTAAGTCGGACGTCCGTAACCCGGGGACTGCCTGTATTTGTCCAGTTAACTATTGTCACCGAGAAAGAAAGTGAGTGGAAATCAAAAATTTTAGAGCTGCCACCAGAACAAGAGGTGAGGGGAAACCTTTCAATGGCACCTGTTCCGAGACAACTGAGAGGGGAATTCCCCTTACTTTGAGAGACTTCCTGATCTCTGTAACAGCAAGTAAATACCCCTAATGGTACATAGACAGCAAAAATAACTACAGGGATTTTATTCATTCCCTGCTCTATTTACTCTAAAGGCTATACATACAATGAAGGTGCTTATTACTGGGTGTAGTAACCTTTTTTTTTAGTTTCAAAACATTTTTATTTTTCAGTAAAGTATTGGTTAAACGGAGCACTATCACGAACATCGTGAACGTGCAAATACAGTAATGTAGACATTGGCATTGCTATCAACATATGACAGTACAACATAAGTGGCATACTTATAGCAATCACCTATCTGTACAGGGGAAGGCGGGGAAACGGTTTTGGTGGGGGTCCCACCATTGCGGTCAGAGCAGACCAGGAAAGAAAAAGATCAGAGGAGAAGCGTAACAGTGAGAGAGGAGGGTACAGTGGGGAAGGGTGGGGGGACTAGGGTGGTTTGACGCTTGGTCCAGAACATCCGCGAGTCGGCCGTATGGTTAGAGGGGGGGGAGATCATAGGGTGAGTAAGCATGTGTCAAAGGTCGGTGGCAAGAAGTGTCTTATCCAGGGCTCCCATAACTTTTCAAACTTCGGCATTTGATCGTCTAGGCGTGCGGAAAGTTTCCCGTGGGAGAAGATCCAATGGATTTTGTTTTTAGCGGCTTGGAAGGAGACCTTGTTGGTAAGCCAGGAACTGGCAATAGTGAGTTTGGCGGCTGAAAGGACATGTAGCATCAATTTGAATTTGCGAAATGGAATGTGCATGGGCTTGGTGTTGAGTAATGCTATTTGCAGGGAGGGGGGTATAGGGGTGCCCATAAGAGTTGACAACATTTTGAAGATTTTTGACCAGAACGCTGGAGGACGGAACATGACCACCATATATGCATATAAGTGCCACTGGCAGAGCAGCCGCGGAAGCAAGTGCCCTCGCAATTCAGCACAAAGTGTTGGGCCTGTGAGGGGGTAATATACCAGTGGAGTAGTAGTTTATAATTGGTCTCAAGTATTCTGGCGCTCTTGAAGCAGTTATTGGTGGATGTCCATATCTGGGACCAGGTGTCTCAGTGGACGCGTGGTATTTAGCTACAGTAGCTAATTGGGCTGCATAGTAATATTTTTGAATGTGTGGTACACCTAGACCGCCAGAGCGTCTACTCTGATACGGGTGTAGTAACCTTTAGCAACCAATCAGAAATTAACTTGTACTGGTCTAACTTTAGCAAAGGGAATCAGCACTGCATGCAAGTACAAAAGCAAAACTGTCTTTGACACAAAAAAAAAAATATCCCAGTAATAGTTGCCTTCAAAAGAAGAGTTATTATACTTGCCTTTCTAGTGGACCATGCCACCTACCGTTGCTCTGTTAAAGCATTACAGTCTCTGTCAGAATCTTTAGCATTCAACATTTTTGGGGCATGTCAGTGTCCCCATCATTCACTATAGTTCCACCCTCAGACCCAATCCTTTATTGAATAAAGCCAAATGAGCAATTGTATATGCTATTCTGACTGAAATCAGGGAATTATTAGCCATTTTAGGCTTAAAGGAGAATTATGGGGAGAGTGAAGTACACTCATCTCCATAATTAGAACCGAGGTGCGACACTGCAGTGATCACACATTGGCTCTACAGATCATGAACTGAGTGATCACATACCACTGATCTCTCAGTTCCTGACCTTCTCCCTGCAGAGAGCACTGGCTGAGTCATTGCTCCCCATAGGGATTTCCCCCTCCCCTCTCCGTTCCTCCAGCACTGACTAGAGGGACAGACGGGGAGGGGGCGGACACAGCAGGCTCTGCATTTAGAGAGGCAGAGCCAGCTTTCATTAAGGTGGCGGGGTGGATCTGGACAGTATTGTTGGGACCTCTCCCAGCCGCAGCGCAATAGCTCGCTGTATGCCGAGTTATGGGTCACAGGAGGAGATTGTAAAAACTTCTTTTAAATCACAAAGCTTTAACACTAGCCCACTTTGTTTTCATCCATGTAAGTGTGATTTTCCAAATTTCATTGGACTTCACTGAAAATAACCGTTCCTTTTTTTTTTTTTTAAAGGGGTATATTTATCCTGGTATGTTAGCTTGTGAATTGAGCCTTATGAGATATCACACTTTGCATATCATTACTGTTCTCTGAATAGCCTTGTTACATTAGATTTGCAATGATATCTGTCACAAAGAGTAATAAGCCAATATTATGGCTGCATCTGTAGTCTATAAGACTGGGTATGAAGTGTGGGGTGGGCAATGGAAGGGTTAGTGAAAGTACACTTATTCTATACCGTAAATAGATTTGCATGAAACTTGGAGGAAGTTTGACAAAAAATGCTTTCAGACCAGTTTATTTGAAATTAATTTTGTTTAAAACAGAAATATATCTGTTTTCTACACCAAATACTCTGTAGTAAACCGAGAATGATTTTTAACCATAACATAGGACATTTAAACTTCATTTGAAATATCAGAAAAGCATGTATTCCAGCATATAATTAACATTATATAGTAATACCTGGTAAATAACCCTGTGTATTTGGGGTTTTTACTATTGTTTTTCAATAATTAGAAAGGATCATGTGCTTTTGCTGTTGAAGAGGACTTTATTACACAACTAAAGTTCCTGGACATCCTTAAAGCACCAAGATGTTCACATATACATGTTATAATTAATGCTTGTTCCACATTGGAGCTGCCATTGGGCCCTGAGGTGAGCGTTCAATAGTTATATATTCCTCTGGGTTATCTATGGCCTGGTAATGTACCAACAGATCCTGAATTGCACGTTCTTCAACCTAAAGAAAGTTTAAGAACAGGCATGTGTTAAAAATGTTTAAAACCGACAACCTTTCAAGCAATTAATTAAATAAAAAAATATATATTTCTTCTAGTTTTGTACAACTATATAGGTATAGCTAAAGCATATTTTCTTCTGTTTTAAATATCGAAGGAAAGAGTAAGAATCACAATCAGGTTTTCACAGTCGTTTGTGTACCTACTGGGAAGAGTCACCCACTATATGTCCTGAAGACCACTGTCACCAGTACATATATCGATGGGATAGCCAAAACCTTATGGTCCTCATGGGAACAGGGGGTAAGGGGAAATAGTCCAATGAGGGCATCTATTCTGTTAGCAAATATATAAAAGGGGATTTCCTCATACTTTGGGGAGATTACAACTTGCTTACCTTCATGTCTTCAGAACAGGACGTTAAGGAAAATCTACCCAATGAGGCACACAGGCCAACCAAAAATTCACTGGGGTTTCAAGCTTTCTTTACCAGAAAAGAAAGTTTGGGCTTTAGATATGCTTTAACCAGTTCACTAGTAGCCTGTATGTACCCCTTGATTACTAGGTCATTTTTAGTTTTCAGTGCTGTGATAGTTTAACTAACAACTATTGACTCATGCAACACTGTATCCATTTGGGAATACTGTACCCTTTTGGGAAGAGGGGGGGGAAGAGAGAGAGAGAGAGAGAGAGAGAGAGAGAGAGAGAGAGAGAGAGAGTTTTCCTTACTTTCAGTTATTAAAACATGCCAGGACAGTACAAATACCCCCAAAATGATGACTTTTTGGAAAGTAGACACACCTAAGATCATTTTTGTAAATGAAAAAACATGGTGGTTTGAGGGGGTAAAATATAGGAGTTTAGTAACAGTTAACTAGATACAGCACATCAGGTCATACACATAGGGGTCAGGAGCGGAAGGGGTTAATGTACAGGTCATATACAGTGGCAGGATGGAGATGAAGAGGTTATTGTGCAGGTAAAGGGAGATGAAGGGTTAATATACAGGCCACAATACAGAGGCAGGCTGGAGATCAGTAGTTTAGGAGATGGGGAGTGAAAGGGTTAAAAAGGAACTTGGTCACTGAGAATCAAGGAAAGAATGAGCAGCTGCTGCTGACCCATTCACTGATTCTCCCATTTACAAATTACTAAAATTGTGTAAACAATAACATGTGACTGCTATAACTAGACATCACAGCAATCACATAGTACCGAGTGGCTGGGATCACCTTGGTACAGTGTCTCTGTGTACTGAGCTGCCTGAGGACAGTTCGGTACACCGAGACTAGAGGGCACAGAGCCATTTGTAGAAGGACGCCTTTAGATGTCATTCCAGAAATAGATGTCCACCTCCCCGCTGTTTTGTACAATATAATGGTAGGGTGGTAGTTAATACTGTATATGTCATTTTGCTTTAATTTCATATAAAACAGCCAACCTATCCAAAACTGTCAAGTGTTCTAGTGGTGCAGGAACATTAATTCACCTAATAGCTTGTAGTGCCTCTCAGGACTTTGAGAGGTAAACGTCTTGAGTTACCAGGACTGCATACCTGGGGAAGTCAGTATGAGGAGGCTCAGCTCTACTGTTTGACTTCTAGGTGGGCAAGAACCCCTTCAGCAGGGAGATCTTACCACTGGGATTCACAAGATACACAAAAGTCTAGTGGGAGACTTCACCTATCAACCTTCACTTATAACTGAAATATCACTATTAGGCCTCATTAACACTGATCAGAGCCGGACCGTACAGATCCGTGCAGCGTGCATGGCCGTATCAGACCACTCCCGGTAAGGACAGGTGCTGCGTGTAATCAGTGTGAATGAGGCCTTAGATGAGGGGTGCCCACAATTTTTTGTGTTAAGATCTACTTTTCAAATGACAAGCTACATGAGAGCTACCAACGAAAAAAAAACCTCCCTCGCTCTCTCTCCTGGCTGTCATTCCTAATTTTTTCTCTTGGCTGTCTCTCTTCGCTCTCTTGGCTGTCTCTCCTTGCTCTCTCCCCTGGCTGTCACTCCTCTCTCTCTTTCCTGGCTGTCTCTTCTCACGCTCTCTCTCCTGGCTGTCTCTCTTCTCTCTCTTGGCTGCCTCGCCTTGCTCTCTCTCCTGGCTGTCTTTCTTCGCTCTCTTGGCTGTCTCTCCTAAACTCGGGCTAATAGGTAATCATGTGTACACAGCTAAATAAATATACCAAAATGGAATAAAGGGGGCACCATTCACACCCTTCCTGATCTACCAGCATCAGCTGTGAGCGCTACAGGTAGATCACGATCTACCTAATGGGCACCCCTGCTGGACTGCCCCTTTAAAGTGTATGCATTGCCAAAGTTTTTTGTTTTGGATAGATTAGGAAAGGGTTAAACTCAGATTTTTTTTTACTGCCTGCGTCCTGCTGGGGAGATTTTCCTTTACTTCCCATCTTGGAGAAGCAGCAGGAAGTAAGAGGACATCTCTCTATTAATGAGTTCTCACCAGAACAGGTGTCCCCATTGGAATATTTCTCCTCACTTTTTTCTCATGACAACTCTAACATTTTGGATCTCTCAACAATTTCTGTCTTGGTCACAATGGCCCCCAGGAAAAGAGTTGTGAATTCTCTAGGGTGGGCACAGACAGGTCTAACCCTTCCCTACATTATCAAAAACTTTAAAACAAAAGTTTTGGCTTCACGTACATTTAAAGCCATGGTTTTACTTGTGCCATACTTGTGGGATAAGCACATGCATGGAATCAGATCAGGCAAATAATGGGCATACTGAGGGACACCATGACCAGCAGAAATTAAAATGTGAACATCTTCTTAATGTGGAGCCATAATAGTTATCTTTAATACCTGAATCAGTGCCAACGGCTTTTCCCGACTCCTTATAAGAGCAGCTTCCTGTTGCTTCTCCTCCTCCACAATGGCAGTAAAAGTGACAGGGACCACGGATGATTTGTTCTTGCTTAACGATGAAAGCCACGGGCTGCAAAGGTCATGAGGAAGGGTCATATCCCTGACATCCATGTTTAAAAGTGCTTCACATTTAAAAAGCGCATCAGATCTATAAAGCTACAAGCAATTATCTTGGATATGTATGTCACAGGATACAGTGCAGCATGAAAATACACTGCTCCTCTTACAATATATGCTCATTTCAAATAGTAGTCACAGCTATTATTCACTTAACAGTCTTGGAAATGCTTTCACAAGTATATGACAAGGCAAAAGACTAAAGGTGCCCATACACCTTACGATTATCGGACGAAACTTTTCGTCCGATGATCGAACCGTCGTACGATTTTCGTACGACGGCCCCATCCTGCCCCGATTATTGCAAGGTTCAATCAGCGGTAGTTAGAAAAAAACACCTGGACGACTTGCGGTAATTGACCGAAATTATTTTCGTTTGCGCATGCGCAGTGTTAATCGTACGACTTTTGACGGACGGAAACGCCACCAACCATGCGAACATCGTACGATCAACCAAAGTTTTCAAACATGCTTGACCGTCAAAAGTCGTACGATTGTACAGTACTATCGGTCGGGCACTCTATTCACACGTTACGATTGTCGTACGAAAAGTCGATCGCATACGATTATCGTACGATAATCGGAAGGTGTATGGGTACCTTAAGAGAACCCATAGAAATGTGATGACAGTGTTCCCCAGACTGAAGAACAAACTTGGATCTAAAGGAGGCCTCTGCTTTTGATGAGCAGTGGCCGTCAGCCCCACTCCTCTCCTTACTCCACAGCATGGCAACAAACATGATGTTCAGATGGGTGAGAAGGACTGGCTGCCTGCTGCGTGATACTGTTGTCTCCGGACAGTTGTAATATGTTGTATAGGACCATGTAATATTGGATTAGGGGTGGATTAGGTCTGCTAAAATATGCTTTTGTACCTCTTATCTATTTGCCCCAATACTCCAAATGTCAACTGTCAATTTGCAGTTAACATTGGGAGTCTGTTTTAAGCCTGGTTCATACAAATGGCCGGCCACTTCTGAAAAGCAACCTGCGGTGAGTCACTTATGAGAGGGAGGAACAGCAATGGCTTGTGTAAGGAGGAGGAGGCATTCAGGAGGTGATACTGCCACTGTGGAAATTGCATTTTTTTTTTTATTCCAAAAGGGATTTTACATCAAACTACTGCACTACAACCACGTTTGGCACACGGTTGCAACACTGTCCAATTCACCTCAATGGTTGTGTCTAGCAAGTGGCACCGTCTGATGAAAATGACATGCCGGCTAATGTTTGCTGCAACATGAAGCACTGTCCAGACGCAATGCTAACTTCTCAGTGAGCTGCGAAGGCTGAGGAGCAGTGAAAATGCAGATCAACTGCCTGTTTTAACTGCCCATTGGCAGTATTGGATTTTCCAACTTTCTTTCTCCAGTAGTGTTCAGTGGCAGGTTTAAAGTAGAACTCCAGAAATGTTTTTTATTAACCCTTGCAGGGGGACTACCCTCAGTGTCCTCACATCTATGCACAGTGTAAAGATGTGATTATTTACTGGACCTTAGACTGCTGCAGAGGAAGGAGAGAGACATTCCATGGACCGTTCTCAGAAGAAGCCGGTTCGGAGCTTCGGGTGAGTATATCTTTGTTTTTTTTGTAACCTAGACACAAACGAGCAGTTAACCCTTGCAGTGCAGGGGTAGCTCCACTGGAAGGGTTAATTAAAAAAAAATCCTGCAATTCTCCTTTAAAGTACACCTAAACCCAATCACTAAAATCCCACAAGCATCTACAGGTAAATGTCATTTCAAAAGTCATATTCAATATTCTAAAAGCTTCACTTTGCAATTAAGAAATCATGGTAATCCTGCTATGGGCAGTTAAAACAGGCAGTTGATCCGCATTTTCACTGCTCCTTATAGTTCAGCTGCTTCCTGTTTTAGGGTGACAACGTTCTGCCCCCCAATTTCACATTGTGCTCTTGACTTGTCACCCAGTCACATGGGCTTTCAATGGAGGCTACAAGTGGCCACTTTAACACTCATTATGCAGGCATGGTCCATTGTCATCACCATCAGAAAACATGCAGCCATTGTTGGAGGGCGTGCATGTTGATAAAAAGTGTCTCCTAAAAGGCTGCAGGTGATCAGCAGCTCTGAGATGCACTAAAGGATGAAACACAGGTAAAAACACATTTTGAAAGAGGCAATAATTGTTGTATAGTAAACTAAATGTCATTCAGTTAGAAGTTACACCTACTTACAGTGTGAATACAGGCTGTTGGCTAGCACAGATAGTTCTTATATTAGCCAGGTTCATTTGTAAGACCTAAAACAGGTACACAATTGTTGTGTTACAGTATTTTAGGGCTTACTTAATGAGGTCTTATACTGAGCTTTATAAATAGATTGGTCCAATTGTGTGTATATGCATCACTTAGGGGAACAAAGTGTATACATTGCATTACTTTGAAGTGTCTTGCTGTGGCACATCACATTTCAGCTTGGCTTCCTGGATCACCGCTTCAGGGGGTTTCCTGATGATAGAAAATAAGTAAATACTACAGTATCAATACTGACATTAAACGGTTTTCCATCATTCAGTGTTATAACTTGTAGTCACAAACATGTCACCTTAAATACTAACAAATAGGAAAATTCTTGGAAGTATGGATGCATCGATACCGGTTTTTCGGTATCGAGTAGCAATATTTTTCCCGGTATAAGGAGATACTGAATACCGATACCGGCATCCCAGGGTACCATGGACCCAATTCTATCGAAAGAACATCGGCTTCACGCGATCTGAGGCAGCCTGGCTTCCTGACCTATCAAGAAGCCATGCAGCACCTTATGACCCGGGTCCCGGCTTCCTGATTGGCTATGAAGTCAGCGTCACCTGTTACTAGGCAGCCTGGCTTTCTGACCAATCAGGAAGCCGGGAGGTGAGTCATGATGTGCTACCCGGCTTCCTGATTGGCCTGGAAGCTGGTTCCATGCTCCCTTGATGCACTGCTGGTCACAAGGAATCCTTTTCTGACGGAAGTTCCGGTATCGGGGAAAGTATCGGAGCATTTGGGCGCGTACGAGTACTCTCCCAAATAATTGGTATCGGCACAGATACTAGTATCTGCCGATAACCGATACCAGTGGAAGCCTTGCACGTACCCTAGTATTTACGAACGTTGAAGGGTAGCTTTTACCTCCTGTTTTTACCCTTTTGCTGCCAGAGTAATTTTTGCATTTTCTGTACAAAGGATAAATACACCCTTTAAGGCCTAAAGATTACTTAACCCCCCCCCCAAGTTATATATTTTCTGAAAGCAGAGACCCTGTAGAATGAAATGGTGGTAGTTGCAATGTTTAATGTCACACGATATTAGCACAACTATTTATCAAACCCACATTTTCTGTAAAAAATACACTTAAGTTAACTTTTTTGTACATAAACACAATTTTTTGGGATAAATTATATACAAGGTTGCATCCAAGTAAACAGATACCAAACATGTCAAGCTTCAAAATTGCTTGCGCCCATGAAATGGCAAAAAACTACGGCACCCAAAAATGTCTATAGGCAACCCTAGGAGGGGCAGCAAAGCCAGGGAAACATGGCAGGGGAGCGCACATGTCAGAGCTTCATAGCCGCCAAATCACTTCTAGTCTTTTTTAGAAGGAAGTTTATAATGGCAGCCCTAATATTTCTCTGACAACAGATTTACTTATGCCTTTACAGATGTTTTCAATATAACTGATTTGTTTAGCCAGTTAAAACCCACGACACACATACAATACACTCGAGTACCACCGGGTTGAGTTCTGCATCTTTAAACATTAGTTCACTAACACTAGTGGAGACATCTACTTTATATTTAAAATGTATTTTGTTATCTGAAGGTGATCTCCCCCTTTGGGTTTTGAGAGAGCACTTTCACATCCATTCACAACTAGACCGAGCGCAACTTATTTGCCACATAATAGACTCACTTATACACAAAGTTGCTGCTGGTCTATTTAGTTATTTAGATTTCGAGTCACTCATTCCCAGCGCAGTGATTTTTGATTATTAAGATTTACTTTAAAGCCCAAATCAAGTCAAAGGGGTTGATTTACTAACCTTATAAACACGCCACGAACAAGTATACACCTCTGTAGTGTGTTCCCTCCCAGCATGATCTATTGGTGGAATCTAGACACCTTTGTAGTGTGTACACACCCAGCAGGTGTGTTGTGCAAAGCCCTGCATGAATTACAAGGTGATGTTGTGTAAATTAGCTCTACATTGTGTTGCTTGCGTTGATGAATGCAGGAATGTAAATGCATGAGCTAACCATTTTTGTCTAAACTGTGAAGCAGCATTATATATGCATCATGTGCATGATTTTTCCATATATGGCATTAGTGGAAATATGCTTTTAGAGACTTTTTGGTTGATAAATACGTTTTTCTGTGTAAAAATCACACGCACCTAGTGCATGCGTGTGTTTAGGTTAGTAAATCACCCCCAAAATGTCAGTTTTGGACAGAGAGTGGAAGGGTTTCAATCTGTCGGGTTTAGCATGCTGTCCCATCTCCCCACTGAGGAGATTCCACTGCATTTCTTGTTCTGACACCAGTCACCTCAACAGAAGTTGGACTTACCCCCTAAAATTAAAGTATGTGGCACTGTAACCCTCCCCTTTAACAAAAGTTAAGCATTCTTTACATTTCCTTTATTTAGGCTTTTTTTTTTTTTACTTTTTCAGTGCGGCCCTAGGCCAACTCTCCTAGGCAAAAATGACATTTAATTTCCCTCCTGCAGCTTCCTGGGATACCAAGGTCCAGGGCCTTCTCTATAGTGAGACAGCCTGATGCGGCCTCCCACTGGGTTACGTTGGGGGGGCATTGGCAGCAGACACACCTATCTGTCAAGGTTGCTAAGTGCTCAAAAAAATTATAATTTGGGAGGGTGAAGTGAAAAATGTTATATCGTAGTATAGGTGAGAATCTGGTTGACACAGGGAGAAATAAAAATCTGATAGGATCTAGCCCACCATTATATTAGAAACACTTTTTTTATAGGTGTCTGCCAGTAGGGAGATATGGATTATATACACACACACACACACACACACACTAATAATAGTAACAAAATATATATTTACACCCAACTGTGATTAATTCTTGATACAAAAAGCAGAGCATAACACCAAATAAATTAGGTATTTCCTGTCATTATGTCAAGCTCAAACATAAGGACCAGGCTTTGCTCATGCTCACATTACCTGCTGTTTACAAGCCACCTTAAAATAGAATATACAGTAATACCTTGGTTTACAAGTAACTTGGTTTGAGAGCGTTTTGCAAGACAAGCAAACATTTCTGAAAAATGTTTGCCTTGATATACAAGCAAATGTCTTGCAATAAGAGCAAAATTTTGTAGAAAAGCGCCACCCGAATAAGGCTTTAGCAGTGCGAGCGATGAGACTGTTTAACGACAATGCAATGTCACATTGAATAGATTCCTTGTTAAGGTTTCGCAAAATGAAAAAGATTCCATTGAGTCAAGAGATAGCAGTGATTCCATTAGTGACAGTGAAAGTCGTCCTACAAAATAATCCTCCTCTCTTTTGTCCCCCTCACACCAGCCACGAAGGTACTGGTGGTAATTGGTTTATTTTTCTTTATATTTTGTACAGTATTATATTACAGTACAGTATTGTAATGATTTTATATGAATATTTTTGGGTTGTGGAACGATTCATCTGAATTTCCATTATTTCCTATGGGGAAATTCACTTTGATATACAAGCGCTTTGGATTACAAGCATGCTTCCAGAACGAATTATGCTCTTAAACCAAGGTATTACTGTATCATATAAAAATGAGCTATGCCTGCAGTCAGCAACTGAGTCACGCTGTACTTCTGGTCTACAGAATGCATTTACACTTCATCTGCTACAGGCACTGCCCCATCAGGAACACAGACACTGGTATTTTGTCCATGTTACATATGGAGTGAGCTCCTTTCACAGCAGGATGAACAGAGATCTCACAACTGTGTGTCGAAGTACTTGTAGTGTTCACAGTGAGCACTAAACAGGATTATTCCCTAACCCTACAGTATAGAACTTCTCCGACAACCTTTACATACTTCAGAGCTCCATAAGGACATTCTAACCAGACTGACAACAAATAATGTTATTTTCCTTTTTCTCAACTTTCCTAAATATCTAAAAGCATGCGCAAGTGTACAAGTACAACTTAATACAAACTAATGATTTCCAATAACATTCCTACAAATTAGCCTCCAGTATATAACACCTGACACAGAGGAAAATGTATACTACACCTGAAGCCAAAACTCTTTCATTTGTATTGGATAGAGTGGAGAGATTAGAACCCCTAAGCCCTGATTCACAATGGAATCGGCCTGTGTACGGCTGTGTAGTCATAGAGAAGGACGGGGGCTGCGTACTAATCACACGCAGCACCTGTCCTTCCCGGAAGCTGCTCGGTACGGCCCTGCATGCAGCACGGAGCTGTACGTGCGGGCCGATTCCAGTGTGAATGAGGGCTAATGGGGACACTAGCATTGGTGACCCTGCTGACTAGCAGGAATTTCCCTCCACTTCCTGTTGTGGCTATCAGATAAGAAGTGAAGAGAGCTCTCTCAAATGGGACACGGATGGCAAAAAAAGCTGACAGGTTGTTTATAACCCTCACTTACTCTATTCGAAACCAAAACAAAAATGTTTTGGCTTCAGTTCTACTGTAAACTGAGCTGTATCTGACTGCATGGTTGCTTTGGGTCAGTGACTCAATATAATGAAGGCACTGGGTCAACATTAAAAAACAGGCAACTAACCTTTTCAGAAAAAGGGCAGCAATAACTTGGTAGGTCACAAACAACAGGTTCATTTTATTGTATTCTTTTTTTTTATTTGGCAGCTCCAGGTACTGCCCTGCTGAAGCCCTGTCAGGGATCTCAGCATAGTCATGGTGTGTGATGTAAAGGAGGTAGGGGTACCCTGCATGCACAAATCTGCTGTCATTGCCAATACATCCTCCAGCAATTATTTCCACCCATGTAAAGATGCTTGGGGCCCCCTTCATGCTCCAATCAACCGTCATTGCCAGTACACCCTCCAGCACTTACGTCCACCCATGTAAAGGAGGTTGGGGCCCCCTGCATGCTCCAATCTGCTTTGATTGCCAGGGCACCCTCCAGCATTTACTTCCACCATATAGAAGAGATAGGGATCCCCTGCATGCTCCAATCTGCCGTCATTGCCAGTGCACCCTCCAGCACTTACTTCCACCCACACAGTCAAGATGGAGGGGAACACTTGGTGACGATATGATATGATTTTATGTAATCGTGCCCAATTTCAGTGCCCGCAAGAACTCATCAGTTGCTAAGATAGTCCATCATTTTAGGCATTACATTATATTTGCAAAATATGGCAAATATGTCACTGAAACTCTAAAATAAAATGGCTTTACACTTCTTCCAACTGTACTTTTACACAAGTCCCTACTGGAGTCTCATTTTGTTTAATTTAGAAATAGTAACACAGTCCTTCATTTTACTGTGGAAAGGGCTATATTTGAGGCCAGACAGGCTGCGGTTTGGAAGGATTTGGGCTCAGTTAAAGCTTTGAAACTTCAGTTAGCCACATCTTATAATTCATGAGTGTCAGAGCTTACTCTGAATGGGTTTCTGAGAAAGGTTTGTGTTTGTCGAGGAAAATACATATCTTTTCTGCAGTTACAATGGTGTCTGGTCTTTTATTTGTGTACAGGATTCAAATTCATTGTCAATTTTCTCTTAGCTGTTTAGGAACACTATATCTTTTCACGCTGTAAAATGAGCTGCAATCGGCTTAGCGTTTTTGGTGAGGAAGCAGAGGTATTAAAATAGAATGCATCAAAGAAGATCTAGCAGTGTTACCGATGGCAATCTCTTAGAAACCTGATGCAAGATACAACATATTTTAAATTGTAGTTTTGTTATTTGCCTCAGAACGCACTGGTACACACGTGTACCACTGATGTCCAAGCTTCTTTATATTACAGTGCTGGTGGGATATCAGTGATCTCTATAATGAACAAACCAGTATGGCACATGTGAGATACCTATATAAAACTTACATCAGAGCTTGTCCAGCACCATTTGCAACAGAAACACAAAATGGTACATGCAGACAGCATGATGTATCATTTAAAAAAAATAAAAAAAGATATGGCACTATCACAATCCATACAGCACTTGCATTTGTACATTAAAATCCTATCCTTATTGTAAAGGAAGAATACAGGAAGTAAAATTGAATTTTACTTTCCTCCTTAGTTCCAGGGTGAAATCTAGATTGCATGTTCAAAATAATAATATAGAAAGTTGGATCTTGAGGAGGGATCTTGAGAAGGCATCACTTACCACAGTGCCTGAATCCATAACCCCCCCCACCACCACCACCAACACTGTCCCAGCACCCCCTGTCACCACCCGGCCTAAAACTCCCCACCGCTGCACCTTCACACCACACCCCTGTGCGCTCACCACTGCAGCTGAGCCCCATCTTCCTCCTCTCGCACCCAACCTGCACACCAACCCCTACTCTCACCACTGCACCTAACTCCCATCCTGCCCGTTGCTCTCACCCTCTCTTCTACATGCCCATACTTAATGAATACCGGTCTCTGCGCTCTCTGCAAGGAAGCATACCCTGGCGCTTACTGCCGCTTTACCAATGCGCACTTTTGTACTCTCCACCAATGCAGTGTTTTGCACTTAGCCTGTTCAACGAACAGACACACTTTTGCTATTTTCACAGTATGAAAATGTGTTAACATAGTTACAGCTTCTTACAGGTTCTACCTGTAATAATCAATCAAAAGTGGTATACTGTTACTCTTTCCAGAAAAACTGGTTTCGTCTGCCATCACTTTCTCAGTAAAAACAATAGGGAAATATTCTACAGCTCCTACTGCCTATAGCTGTACTTAAACTACCCTCACCAGAACAATTAGTAATGAAAGGTCTGCTAAAGTCTAGGTGTCCATGCCCATAAAATACCACACCATGCTAAAAGCAGTGTCGCACCTATTTGTTCACCGTAAAAGAGATTTTAGCTTTTTTTTAGCATGAACCAATGCCGACTGTGTGCATCTGGGTCTCTCCACTGCCAAAACTCAGTCTTTAGTACATTATTTTCCTAAAATGGCAGGGTGGCACGTCATAATTCGGAACAAATCCAGAGTTTAAAAACTTTTTGCCACAATGCAGTCCTTTTAACCGGACTCTAGACAAAATCAACCTCAGGATCTCAATGTTATGCCCCCCATTCATTTTCTATTTAACTCTTACAGCTATAAACATCCTCCACATGAATAGTAAACGGTATTCAAACTGGTGGGCGATTATAGGAGAGGAAATTGCTGCCGACATTCTGCTTTCTTAGTCACCTCTCCTTCCCTAGGCTGCTGATTGGGCAATTAAGGAACAGCAGCACACTCATGAGGTTATCCCTGTGCTCTTCTCTCCTGTAAGCATGTTTTCAGTCTTTGACAACACTGCAAAGCAATAGCATCCTTACTGGCTGACAGCAATGCTTCTGTACAGGGGTTCAAAAAAAGCAAATTTAAAACCACAATTAGTGCTTTAAGGCAACCATATTCAAAGCACATCTCCAGGCACAGAAAAAAACTTGTGGGGCACTGCAAGGGTTAAAGTAGTATTACACTCTCAAAACTTGTATTCAATAATGAATCCAGATCGACAAATCGCGCGCGAAACCTCAAAAAAACTACATTACCCAAAATTGGCCATAGGCGACGCATTAAAAGCTAGCTTATTCTATCAAATGTAATTTCTGTAAAATAACAGTCAAAGAAATGAGTGGAGGCAAACATGCCCATGTTAAAAAATTTTGTGTACGTGAAACGGCGACAAAATATGGCACCCCAAATTGTCCAAAAGCCCGTACAGGGCCCAAATTGTTTAAAAGCCCATGCAGGTCATCAGTTTAGAGATATCTGTGAATATTTGCCCTAGAATTATTGCTCTCACTCTGGCGCACG
>NW_017307628.1:372261-382290 GCF_000935625.1 Nanorana parkeri
CAAGCGCCCAACGCACCCAACGCCTGTTTACAATAATATGCGCATGCTCATGGGGGCGGGTGCACTTTAAAAAAAAAAAAATGTTTTACATTTTATTTCATCTTTTTTTAAAATTTTACTTAAAGGATAATTAAAGCCTCCAGTTTTTTTGCATATATCTACTGCTAGGAAACAGTAGATATATGCAAAACGTGTAAAAAAAAAACACTTTGAAAAGGGTTAATACTTACGAGCGTCTTCCCCGCGCGTTCCCGTCCGAAAATGTGAAAATTCTCTGGCAGCCGCAAAGCATCTTGGGGCGGGCGCATGCGCAGATCACATTTTCAGCCGGGACGCGAGGAGAGACACAAGGTAAGTCTATGGACGCGTGCACCCGCATGCAGACACCGTGGGACAGGAAGTGCCAGCAAGCTCAGAGGAGTCAGCGCTGGATCGGGGACCCGCTGCAGTGCTTGAGGAACAGATGAAAAGGACAGGAAAGAAGAAGATTTGATTAAGAAACATCATAAGTGCTGACATTAACATTGGGGGAGGGAAAAACATTTTTGACTTTGTCACATTAACTGCCCCCTGTGTGACAGCAAGTGGTGGCAGGTCCTGTTTATGGTGACACTAGGGGTCAATTAGACCCCTAATGTCACCTTTCCACTCCAAATAAGCTATTGGAGTGCACGCTCCAATGGCTTATTGCCCGCCTTCTGTAGCCGAGCTATGACATTTGTCGGTGATGGCAAAAGGGTTAAATGATGGCAGCCATTCTGCTATAAATGAAATACAGGTGGCACAGCAATTTTAAACATTGTTAACAGGTGGGTTTTTGCGCAATAATTGGAGGATGTTCCCTGTATACTGCCTACATCTTGCAATTGCTGTCCACAAGTGTGGACTGTTCAGGCACTGGATGATATAATTTCCTTTAGGAAATTATATCATTCCCTACCCAAAAGAGATCTCTTCCATACATGCACACACTAATGCTTCTCTATTCCCTGCACCCCCAGTACATGTACCCATCCCCAGACCTTCCAAACCCACATCACAATAGAATCATACTCTTTACCCACAAATCGAAGCATTAACATCTCCCTCTAAATTCCTCGACTTTCCTCATTGCCAACTGTCTATCCTTTCAAACTACTCATCCTCAGCCATCCTGAAATGATGGCCTGCAACTGGTACCCCAGGGTGCACCTCTACACCTATCATGTCAATGAATCTACTTCTACCTACACATACGCAGTTTCTTTTTAAAAACCAAATTTACACACTTTAAAGAAAAAAGTAATAGATTATATATATATATATATATATATATATATACATATACATACACACATTTATTTATACACACACACTGTATACACACACACACACACACACACGTGTATGAGAGATGCATGGTAGTATGGGCAAAATGCCAATAGTAGAAAATAAAATACCCATTAGAAAATGTGTTGCATCCCCAGCTTCTCTCCTCCCCGCTGGGTGCCGGCTGCAAGCTTCAGTCTCCGTCTCCTCCGATCCCCCCTGGCTGTGCCAGCAGAGGCAGTGGGGATCGTAAGGGGCACAGTGCCGATCCAGCTGCCGGCGCCCAGTGGGAAGGAGAGAAGCTGTCAGTACCGACAGTGTCAGTGGGGAGGAGGAGAGCTGTGGGATGGGGGAACGGTATGTGAAATATTTGCTGATCTTTCTATGTAGTGCTCAAAAAATTGGTGTGACCAGTTCTGATCACACTGATGTTTGTAAAAAAAACCGAGGACATAATATTTAGTTACTGTGTCCCTAATTATGATTGAATATAAATTGCTCTACATCACGTCCTTTTCATCTATTAGCGTGGACATAATAACACTATCTCAATTTATGAATGGACAGGAGCACTCAGTATAGAGGCTTCCTGTTCATTCATAACAGGGGCTGCAGAAAAAGAGATTGAGGACTCTGTGTCCGCAATCTCTTTTTCTGTTTCAAAAGGGAAATATCGGTGGTCTGTTAAAAGAGAGATTGATACATAAATATTCAAAAAAACTGTTTTAAAAAGGATCTTCCACTTTATTTTCCCATGTAAATGACCATCTTGTATCTAGAAATTTACCATTCAACAAAGTAGAATGCATTAGCTAGTAAATTAGTACAAGGGATGACATTAAAAACTTCAAACTTCTTCAACTGCCCTGCATGATTTGCTTTAAGAAAGGAATGGGATTCCCTCAATTTAAGTTCAGTTTTCATTAACCTACTAGTTGAAGGTTTAAAGTATGTGCCCTTTGTTAGCAGAGCTGGGTCCTGGGAAATTTTCCAATGTGCATTTTCGTTTGCACACAATGTTTTTTACCTCCCTGGCTACTTGTACTTTGAATGGTTTGCCATTTTTCTTTTTCTTTTGCTAAGACTACTTGAGAGAAATGATACAGGATACTGCCTGTTCATGTTTTTGTGATGTACAATGTCTGATAGCATGTGTTTTTTGCATTAGCCCAAGTACTGTTTTGTATGTTGCAGAATTGTAGACATCATGAACAAATTGTTGATGCTTCCCACTCAAGTACAATGTACTTTTTTTTCCTCAGAATTGTGAGAACATTCTTGTATTTTTAAAAAGTTTTTGTTGAGTATAAAATAAAGTATATTTCTGAAAAAAAAAAAAAACTTCAAAATGATGCAATAAAATTTATTCATGAAATGCATAAGAATAAAAGCAAGAAAGCCTCAAGAATGCAAAAGGTATTTGTGACTGTTGTTGTTGGAATCTTAAACTACCTAATTTTCCCTTTCTGATTCTATTTATATTTCTGGTTTAGAATGATTTTCTTTTTTTGTCCTCGCTGAAAGGAAAGTAGTACGTAAAATACTTATGAGCAAAGGAAACAGTACTTGAAAAAATAGAAAAAGCAAACATGTATGTACGTCTTTGGAAGCAAAGTGGTGAAATATGTAAGTATGTAAATACTGATGCAGAATCTATACAAAAGAGCAACTGTTTCAATTTTGGTCATAATGGCTGTGGTCATCACGTCGTCGAAATTCCTTTATGTATTCCCTTCTTTAAGGGAGTCATTTATCTCTATCCTGAATGCATGTGTCAGCCTCGAGGATGAATGCTGATCATAATGCTGATCATAATATAAATGAGTTGTTCAATGGTCTGCAATATGTCATTGAGCACAGACAGATGCATACCTGGTGCTGAAAAATGGTCAGTGTCTGAAGTTATTAACGCTAAAGAGAACAAACCCTGAATCACAAGGCAATACTAGTCTGCCTATTATACTGATACAATCATCCATCTGCACAGTAAGTAAAACAGGCAACCAGAAAAACAAGAACACTGAGATTCTCCTAGTTTGATGGCATATCAGCATCACTCCCATAATAATGCTTTAAGGTAAGTTCTACTTAAGCACCATGCTCACACCCAGACAGGTTCCTCCAGATGTGGAGAGCAAGCTGGCTCAATAATGAGCCTTCTGAATTAAAGGAGAACTATGGGCTTAAGCCTTTTCCCCATAGTTCTCCTTAGGGTAACGGGAGGACACAAACTAGCGTCCTCCCGTCACCCTAGGCTCAGTATACCGCGAGCTGTAGCTCGCGGTATACTGGAGACGCCGCAGTGTACCGCGAGCTGCTGCTCGCGGTATACTGAAACGCCGCAGCTGAAGCGGATCCCGACAATTATGCTGGGATCCGCCCAGCTGCATAACTGACAGCTGGCTCTGCCTATCTAGAGGCCGAGCCAGCTGTACCCGCCCCCTCCCCCGTCTGTTCCGCCAGTCAGCGCTAGCGGATCGGAGCGGGGGGAATCCAGCCCCTCGCTATGTCACGGCAGAGAGCATTATATAAGAGTTTGCTTAAAAGTGCTTTAATGAATGGACCTACTGAATCTTACAAACAATAGCAAACAGGTACACTTTTTTCTTGCATTACATAACTATGACAATAATTGGATATATAGTTTAATAAATAAACATCCTTACCTTGCCAATCTGCGAGGGTCAGTTTCCTCCGCCTGGAGGTTTTTTTTACCAGCATTGCCCAGTGAATTTAGAGAGATGACGGATTTTTGTTCTTCAAGAAGGAGGTCACGGAAAGACTTGTGCTCTGACGCAGACTGTACAGAGGAGGACCTGCAAAGATTTATATAGCCTCCTTGGTTAAATTGCCTTATTTTATCTTTATCTCAACGATTTGACTTTTTAAAAGTAAAATCTATCAAATAAACACTACTGCTCTGAAAGCTTCATCTTTACTGCACTTTATCTGTCCAATCATGTTAGACTGCACTTAAAATAACAGATGAGAAAATGGTTTGCTATAGTCTCCATATGCTCTCTTTTCTTTGTCTGTTTCTTGTAAATAAGCCACACAGATTTATACTGTTAAAGCAAACTTGACATCATATAACCCAAATACTTTGTGCCAATTATAAATGTATATATAATAATATACAATTACTATTAAATTGAGCTGGGAGTCACTCTGACATGATTATGCTGTTTCAATATCCTTCATGTGTCACATTTTTATAATCATAGGGACAAGGACAATCCTCCCCACTGGGGAGGATTCCTCTCAGCTGCAATCCCTGCGACAACCTGCATGTCTGTGCATGACAGGTGGTGTCATAAGGGGAGGAAAGTCCTAACAGACAGCAATACAATTCTGGCAGAGGTTCAAAATCGTCCTCATCAATGTAAAAAAAAAAGCTGTCTGGAGAAGGCTGTAAGTGAAGGTCTATTGTTTGAGCAGGCATGAATTGGCTATCCAGCGATATGTCTGCATTAGCAGGGTACTATAAACTGTATGGCCAAATGGCCTTGGCCAAAAGTAGACTGGCCAAAAGTAGAGTAGCCAAAAGCTTCAGATACTGCTCATCAATGCGTGCAGGGGATAGCAATCAAAAAGGATTCAAAATAGTCAAATCAGTTGCTTCTCCCACCCAAGAGCCATCGTCTGTCAGGCATCTGCCGATGGGAAAAGCACTTTAAATGTTATCTTATGTTAACAGACTAACTAAATCTAAAAAAAAGTCTAAGGAAGCACATAACATAAGAACATGATACATGTAGGACATATACTAAGCAGACATCAATTCTGGGGCTCTGATCTAGCAATCCTACAGGCTAATTTTGAGTGTTCCCACCCAACATTTGTGTGTTCCAGAATCTCCTGTTGCATTCTCCATAATGTAAAATAAGTAGAAAATCCCCCTCATGATGCCCAACAGTGTCTTTGAGTGATCTTTAAAAGTTGTCAGGTGATTTAGCTTTCAAGTATCTACCAAAAACTGAAATATCAGCTCTAAGTGGACAGATGCTTTAAACGATTACCATCTGCCTGCTGACTAACCATGCATCAGCACACAATAGACTACAAAGTACTGTTCTTTTAGTCTAACATTGTTGTTTGAAACTAGATTTATATACACTAGCAGCTATACAGTTTATTTGTAGTGCTCATTATTAGAGTCAGGGGGACCATTGTATCCCATTTTATTTAACAGTGTTCCAGTGAATAAATTGTATAAAAGCTTTAAACACCAGCACAATTGCACATTATCAGTCTTTCCGGAGAAACTAGAAAAGCTCCCCTGGAATTCACACAGAGATGGAAACTTCAGAATTTCACCTAAGATGACTTATCTCTGCCTAACCAGCCATGGAGGAATTTATTTCTGAACTTAAAAGATGGAAGAAAAAACAGAGGTTTCTCCTGGAATGGGAAGTCTGAGGTATTCGTTGTCCTTACTCATCTTAAATAAAAAGCCAGTCAAGTTCCCACCCTTCTGGCACATGACAACGCCAGAAATGCTGCTGGATTTCCATAGCAAGTATTTCATTTCAATGGGTTTCACAAGTTGCACAGCACTTAAATTATGAATGGAAATGAGAGCTGCCTGCCAGAATAACCCACTGATTGTTAATGCACACACTAATTCAACTGAATAAACAGGGTCTGCACAGTTATAATCTCTATTTTGGCTAACCTGCACACAAGGAGAAGAAAAACAGGATTTTTGTATTCACTGTAAAATAAAATCCTTTTCTTGGAGTCCAAGGGAGACACAAGAAACCTTTTAACTTTGGGTTAAACTGTCACCTACAGGGAGGATTGGATACTGTAAAAAAAAAAAAAAAAACTGTAGGGCAGCCCAGGCTAACCCCCTCCAACTACCAGCATGCCCCAGTTTTGTAGCAAAGCAGTAGTGAGAACATGATCTTGAACAAAGAGGGGTGGGACCTGTGTCTCTTCAGCAAAAGGATTTGGTTCCTGCGAAGATTTAGAAACCATCTAAACCAGTGTAATGTCTTCACAGTCAATGACATGTTGTTCGACAGAGCCCGCGCCAGGAGGTCATCTAAGTATCCAGCAATGGAGAAGCCATGAGAGCACATTAGGGCTAATACTGGGGCCAGCACCTTGGTGAATGACCCAAGGCGCAGAGAAGAGGCTAAAAGGGCTGAGCCACAAACTTGTAGCACAGGGGCCCCACAGCAAAGTCTAAAAAATAATGAGGCACTGGAAAAATTGGTACGCATCCTTGATGTTCACAGAAAACAGAACGTCTCCAAAAGGGAGTGGATAACACACCTGGTGACTTCCAGTCGAATTTTCTGAGATTGAATAAAGAAATTGAGAACTTTGAGATCCAAGTTGGGGCCTATACACCCTTTGAGTTTGTGAATGGGTTGGAGTAAAATCCTGTAAACCTTTCTGCTATAGTTAATGGGGCAGTGACAACCTGGCCCATGAGACCCGAGGGGGGCTCGATGGCGATCTCCTGATATTGTATGTGCAGTAAAACAAGATAGGAACAGGAAAGAAAACTACAAGTTTGTACAGAGGGGATGGGATACTACCTCTTGCACCCAAGCATCTGAAATGCAAGCTGTCCCAGTGTCTGCAGAGGGTAAAAAACATCCCCCACACTGGAAATTGGGGGTTCAACGTTATGCAGAGGTAGGCTTGTCTGGGGATTTGGCACACTTTGAGGCTCAGACCTTGCAGGTGGACAGGCAGCCACACTTGAGGGATCTTAATAAGGCATGGGGAAAAAAAGGGAGACAAATTTGTTCTTTAGGCTTCTTCTGCTGCGGAAGATGGGTGCTCTTGCCAACGGTAGCATGCTTGATAATGGCCATGCTGCTCAGATGCATCTTGCATGCGGGTTCTGCAGTCTAGCACTTTAACCAAAGCATCCTACACATGTGTACTAACAGGAGATCCATGTGAGAGATACGCCAGGATTTCTTCAGAGTTAAAGAGGTATTCCAACTGCTTATCAGTAGAATCCTTAAAAGGCACACGTTCCCTGTATACCTTTGAGGCTTTCCTGTTAAGATGGGCCACTGGCAGATCCAGTGGCCACAAAGTCTTATGTGACTGCAGTAGAGGCCCCTGTCAGCAGAATAGGGGACCCAACCTCATCCAACGATGCTAAGGGAGACTTCTAGATAGTAGATTCCATAACTATAGGGTCAGTGGATTCCAGAGTACAGATGTCAGTGCCCTCAGAAAGAACAGATTAAACATTAGGAGAGTAAGTTGGAGTCATTGGCACAATGGGCATGTCTGTGTATGCATTGCAACTGTATGGTGGGGATGCAACTAAATTCAAGGTACTAGGCAAGGCATCAGACACACACACAAACAGCAGTAGCAGAGACAGGGCAAGCACTAAGGCAATGCCACAGCTCTGAACCTGAAAAGCACTCCGTGATGACTTTTACCAGTAACTGAAGTCTGGAAAGCACCAAAAGTGGAAGCCAGTGCCTGAAAGACACATTCGATGCTAGTCCTGCAAGTCCAGTCGAGTTTGGGTACGACACTCCAAAATCAGGCTGAAGAAAAGCCAATCTGGATAGCTACCATGCAAAAAACAAGTTCAAGCAGCAATGTAGTAAGGGATCTTGATTGAAGTCAATGAAAAATAATCCAAGAATAAAAATGAAGAAAAAAGGCCAGCAAAGATTGGTTAGACTGTTCCAAGCAGAGATGAACAAAAGAAATCCATCCTCCTAGAACACTAGCATAAAGCTGAGGCATGCTTGGTAGAGAAGGGGTTATCCTGGTCTGGCTTATCGATTTTTCCTTTTGCCAGTGTCCAATCCTTCAGTAGGCAGCAGTATAACCAGATAGTATCTAAATTTCTGTGCCCCTCCATTGACAAGAAAAAAATGTGTTTATATTGCGGTCTGTCTCTCCATTTGGGAGATTTCCCCTTGCTTCCTGTTCAGGCACCCATCAAATAGACAGGAAGTAGGGAAGAAATCCCTGAAATGGGGGGCAGCAACAAATCTGGCAGAGGTTTTCACCTTTAAAAAGGTGTCCGGAGGATTCAACACAGTATTTTACCTTTATTTTAGCAAACATAATCTTTCAGAACTACCATTACTCCGTTCCTTAAAAGTTGAAGGTAATTTTGTACACTACTTGTCCTAATACACTTACTGTTATTTTCTCTGAGAAACTGTACTGCAGTTTCACTGCTTCTTTTTAGACGTTCCTTGAACTGAATACTGGTAAAAGCTGCGGTGAAAACGCATTTTGCCTCTATTTTATTTTAGCTTGCTGCATCTACACCTCATATCACTGCTTGATAACCAATTTGCAACAATCACAAGACTGTGGATAGAATCACTGAATATACAAAAACCCCAGCAATCCTGATACTCAGGTCACGGGACAAGCATTCTGACGAATCACTTGTGTCCAACTTTGAACTTCGGGATTAATGAACTGGATATTTTAGTATAATAGCACCCGTGGTTTAATGGCACCCTTGGTATAATGGCACTCCACAATAGGGATTCAGAAAAGTCGATCTGGATAGCTACCATGCAGAAACCAGTTCAAGCAGCAATGTAGTAAGGAATCTTGATTGAAGTCAATGAAAAAGAATTCAAGAATAAAAATGAAGAAAAAAGGCCAGCAAAGATTGGTTAGACTTTTCCTTAGGCTTGGGTCACATTAAACGTGCATTAAAATCCACAAGCAAAAGTTGGTTAGTGGTTTCAAGTAGTTCCTGGAAAGGTGGGCTTCCGAAGAAACCTTTTATAACATAATACAATTAGGAAAACAGAACTGCAGTAGGAAGTGTCTTGTTTGAGAAAATATTTAATTTAACCGCTTGAAGACCAGGACCCCCTTCCTGTCCAGGCCATTTTTCAGTGTTCAGCGCTGCGGTACTTTGACTGACGTTTATTTCGTCATGCAACGCTGTACTGAAATGAATTTTATACAATTTTTTGGGGACAGATAGAGCTTTCTTTTGGTGGTATTTAATCACCACTGGGGTTTTTATTTTTTACTATATTCAGGAGAAATTACTGAAAATTTTGAAAAACAAAAGTTTTTTTTTACATTATGTTATAAAACAACTAATATTACCCCCTTTTTTGGTAAAATATAAAAGATCGGGTCACGTCGGGTAAATAGACACCAAACATGTCAAGCTTAAAAATTGCGCGCACTCGCGAAATCGCAAAAAACTAGCATACCCAAAATTGGCCATAGGCGACGCTTTAAAAGCTTTTACAGCTCATCAGTTTAGTGTTATCAGTGATTGATGGCCATAGAACTATTGCTCTTATTGTGACGTTCACGGCGATATGTAACATGTGCGGCGTAATGGGCACAATCGTTGTTTTCGCAGAGGTATGCGCACCTGACGCATGTTTACATGCGTGTATGTAGGGGGGGACTTTAAAAAAAAAATGTTTTTTTAAATTCTTTTTTATGTGTAACTTTAAAAAATTTGGGGGGAAACTTTAAATATTTTTCCTTTTTTTATAGAGGCTGAGAAACCCCTCTATGTCATAGCAAAAGAGGTGACAGGTCCTCTTTATGGAGACATCAGGGGTCTCCAAGACCCCCTGTCACCTAGGACCCCCCTGAAGAAGCTGATGAAGCAGAGATCTGCTTCATCAGCTTCTCTCCAGCATCTGAAGCTGGAGAGTGACACAAGAATGCGGAAGTGATGTAATATACACCACTTCCGCATTCTGACAGCGGAGAGGGGACCGGAGGGAG
>NW_017307628.1:383661-393133 GCF_000935625.1 Nanorana parkeri
GGGGCGCACGTCACGAGACCTCATACAAGCGATCCGCCGGCTCAATAGCCGGCGGATCGCTTGTATATTAACAGGCATCGCTGCCTGTTTTCAAATAGCGGGCATTTCGCGCTCGCGCGCGCCCCAATCGGGCGGATGTAACAGGACATGTATACACGCCCAGTTACATCCAAGAAGCTCCAGGCCGGCCGTGTATACACAACGGGAGGTAGTTAATGACAAATATAAAAATATATTTTTACAAGCCAAGATGTGTGACACATGTTGGGAAAAGATAAAAGAAACCACCCACCTTGGAATTACTTGATTAAAAATACAAGCAGTAGCTACAAATCACAATCAATTACATTGAGGCAGCAAGTCTAAAAAGGAACATTTTATTTGAAGGTGTACTAACCATGTTTTTGGTGTGCTCTTGCTATTTGTAACTGTAGCACTCTTAACTGTACTTTCTGTGCTGCCAATCTCTTTAGAAGACATTGCCATCATTTTCCGCTGCTTCTGAGACAGCTTTGTACCATGAATGCTAGGCTTTTGTACCCTGTAAAATAATTATAAGGCTTTAAAAATGACAACCTTGTTAGTCTTGAGATTTAGTAAAACAGTAATTTGTAGGAGGAATATTACACACACCCGTTATTTCTGTCTTTGTGTTAAAGCTAAACGCTAGACGAACCGCTAAACGAACCGTTAAAATAATATACAGAAACTCATTCATGCCATAGTATTTTACATTTTCTTTACTGACTCTTGTAAACCATACACATTTGCCAGACAGAAATGCAATGATCTGTTTTCCCTCAAAGTATACAGTGATATCTACACTGGAGTTGAGCAATATAGCCCGATTTAGAACCTGCTCCAACCGTGACTAGAGTTCCAACATCAGACAAACATTTTTCTTTTGAGTGTTTAATAAAGTAGGAATGTGTTTTTTCTTTCTGTCTATGTCCCCTTTGGGGAGATTTCTTATCACTTCCTGTCTTCGTAACCACAAAGAAAGTGAAAGAACAAATGAGGAAAATGACTGCAATAAAAACCTTGCATGGGTCAAAATCATCCTCAGACATTTCCTGTCCTGGTGGACAATTGTGACTACCCGATTAAGACACAGAAGCACACACAAAAAACTGAGAGTTCTACTATCATATTCAAAAGAAAAAACATTTTGGCCAGGGCAGGGCTTTAAGATAATTGAGTTAGAGGGCATCACATTAGGCCTGTGCCTGCCACCATTGACAGCTTCAACATGCTTGACTGCCTGGGGGCATGAGGACCCAATAAACAAGGATTTATTCCCCAAAAAGAACCAACAACCACCTGAAATTGCACTAAGGTTTTGTTGTATTGGCAGCTTTCATGCAAATAGTGCTTGGCAGAATTATCATTCAACTTTCCAAGTTTAAAAGGAGAAGTATTGGGAGAGTAAAATATACTCTTCCCAATACCTAGAGCCGGTGTGGGACACTACAGCTGTCACACGTCGGCACTATAGCTCGAGAGATGAATGAACGTGTGACTGCCGACGCTCAGTCACTGCTCCCCACAGGGATGCCCCCCCTTTCCATTTCCCCAGCACTCACTAGAGGGACAGACAGGGGAGGAAAAGAGCACAGCTGGCTCTTAAGAGCCAGCTGTCAATAAGGCAGTAACCCACTATATGCTGACTTTGGGTCACAGGAATACATTAGTGAATGTACTCCTGTGCCCTAAAAGAGAAGTAATGCCAAAAAAAAGGTCTGACTTTAGTTCTCTTTTAAGACACTGCAATCTATGGTGAGCAAGTATAACATGAAAAAAACTTTAAAGATTATGAACACACCCTGTACTCAGTTTTGGTGTAGCTCCAAATTTTTGACTATTTTCCTCTATCTCCATGATTTTTCTGAGATCCATAGCAGGAGGACTGATGGGACTGTAATATAAGTGAAAAAAAAACACAATAAATCCAATATAGAGTATGAACATTTGATGGCACAGCATGAGGCATTGTTACATGCTTATCCTAATCAACCACATTATTGGACTGGACATTTGATCTATTTCAACACTGGAAATATTAGGCATAGTGTGAAAATGGCTGTGCTACATATGCAATGAGGATAACCAACATAGAAAATCTATCTACTTGGAAACTGAGCTGCCAGATGGAGTCAGAGAGCATATGAGGACATATTCAAGTTTCATTCATTCAAATCAGTGCAGTGTGTTTACCATTCATTCATAAGAAAGGCGTGCTTTGCTGGAAAATGAACCAAAGATGTAGCAGGATTTTGTTTTTTAACAACCCACACTAACGCACACATGCTACGTTAACACCAGGGCTGGACAAATCCCAGGAAGCCAATGCTCTTTAAAATTTACAGCTAGCACCTAACTTATGAGTTTTTAGTTGCTCTTTAGTTTTCTCTAGTTGCTGTCTATGAAGCTGACAGCCAAAAAAATCCTGCAGGCTCCTGGACTGGGCAGACTGCCTCCTGAATTCCATATTCATTTGTTCACCCCTGTTTTTCACTATAAATGTACTGCATTCTACCTACTATGTCTTTGATGTGATAAATGTCAATACATAGAATGCATGTAAAGCGCGCTGCTAAGACATCAAATGATTAACATAAGACTGATTTCCAGATCAGTAAACAAATTAGAGGTGTGCCCAGTCCAAATGCCCAAGCTTGGGTTTATCTGGCCACTTGTCTTGTACACATGTGCCGTGCCAGGGCTAATAGTAAAGCAGACCTGTGTATTTTTCTGATGATAAAAAAAACAAAACATCTGCACATTGGTTGACATGTAGATATTATTCTAATCTAATTGAAAGGTGCTCTGCTAATTAGAGAACATGTATTTATCATTCTTCAATCCTATAACCAGCCAAACATTAGAATGATGTTTCAGTAAAACATGGATACAACTTGTGCATACATGTACCTGAAAGACACAGTGACCCAGTTTGGAGAAGTGGTAGGTGCAGGCTTGCTGTTTGGAATCGCCTTCGGAGAAGAAGTTGTGAGTTTTGGCACATTTTTAGCAGCTGGCCCACTTACTGGCGGTGGGGAGATGCTGGTGCTAATATTGCAAACTTTATTTTTTGCCTACAGTAAAAAAAGAAATTCCAATGACAAAAATGCATTACCTTTACATACTACACATTCAACATAATTTTACATTCGTAGATGGTCATCTCCTAATTACCCTGCAGTGCAATGTATGATCTCATGTGATCACTAGGTAAACCAGTCAAAGTATTTGCCCTGAAAACTATTTTGCTGGAGCATTTGTTACGTCACATGGTGACAGAGAAGAAAAACCCTAATGCATTTCGATGCTTTATAATGTAAAAGCTGTATTATACCTCTTTAGCAAATGGAGAAAATATTTAATATCCTAACAAGGTGGGGAGAACCAGACAGAATTATTAGCCTCCCGCATGCTTGCATCCCCCTTAAAAAATGCTCCACACCCCCGGGCCCGCCTGGCCCAATAATTACAACTTATACTGTGCATGCCTATGGTAACCCATACGCTGAGCAACCACTGGAGCAGCTGATATCCATGAAATGGAAAAATTGTTGGAACGTGGAAAGTTAAGCACTGTACCAAGCTGTCTGCACTCGAGGGTAGGTAAGGGGGCAGTTGGCATTTATTAATGGACTACCTAACCAAAGGTGAAGTTGTCTTTTAACAATATGCTAATGCACGTGTGTAGTATACACTGATATACAGTAATATATACATATAATCATATTTAACCCCAAGTCATTTTTTTTCTTTACAATGGGGACCTTCCTCACCACTAGATTATTAGATGTTACAACAATAATGCTGACCTGGCATATGGTATGGACCTATCCTAATATTTTGGAGTCAGACATTTATATATTTTTTTTTAAAGGCCCTATTGACTGTGTCCCTCTATGACCTAATGACTGTCCTGGGTTGAGTCTCTTTGATATATTGAATGAACATTTTACATTATATAATAACTATAAAAACTATGTAGATTCATCCCCTCTATTTGTTAATATTCAGCTGGGGGGGAGGGACACCTGTTCACATGAAAGCTGTCACTCAGTTGAGATTTCCCAACACTTCCTGTTATTCTCTGGGACAGGAAGTCTCCCCAATGGGACAAAGGCAGAAAAAACTGCAAGGGGTTTAAACCTTTCACCACTCTATACAAAAAGTTTTGGCTACACATAAACTAGGGGGTCCATTTATAAACAATTTGCAAGGCAGTTCACCCAGCAAATACAGGTGAAACTCGAATAATTAGAATATCGTGCAAAAGTAATTGCAGTAATTGCTGCAAAAGGGGCCCAAACCAAGTACTGAGTACATATGCATGCTTGTACTTTTCAGAGGTCCGATATTGTTCTATGTACAATCCTTCTTTTATTGATTTCATGTAATAATCTACTTTTTTGAGGTTGTGGATTTGGGGTTCTTGGGGTTTTCATGAGCTGTAAGCCATAATCATCACAATTATGACAAATCACGGCTTGAATGATCTTGCTTTGCATGTAATGAGTCTATCTCATATATTAGTTTCACCTTTTAAAGTTACATTAGTGAAATAAATGAACTTTGCACGATATTCTAATTATTCGAGTTTCACCTGTATATGTGAATGTTTAGTTCTTATGTTTTTGCTTTACAAGTGCAATGAAATTCCGAATGTTTTAAAGTAATATCAAATTATGGCCACTAGATGGAGCAAAAGGAGCAGAGGCAATAAGTATATACTCTCTCTTTCCCCCTCTCCCTCCTCCCTCCCTCTCCCTCCCTCCTCCCTCCATCCCTCCCTCTTCCCTCCCTCTTCCCTCCCTCTTCCCTCCCTCTTCCTCCCTCTTCCTCCCTCTTCCTCCCTCCCTCTGTATCTGGCAAATTTACCCTATCAATGACCAAAATTATTTTTCAGATGTAAAAGTTTGTCTGCAAGTTAATTTGCATCTTACTTTACCAAACCATTATTTTTTTTCTTTCTTAAGCAAAATAGAGATTTTACATGGTACCATACATCAGTAAATTGGTGTTCAGATTTTTATTTATGGAAAAATGTGCAATACTTGAATTATTTAGCTCAGAATGCCATAAAGACGCACTGCACAGCAGGACCAAGCAAAAAAAAAACAAAAGCAATGCCGTACACATGACATAGATCAACATAGATCAAGAAATAATAATCGTTGCATCTCCCATTTTACTGCAAAATATGTGTTTTTCTAGCATTGTTATTTACACATCTGGCTAGCTGTATTGGCATTCATGAGTTCTAATGGTCTTTCCAGCCTCAGTGGGAAATGTCTGATTATGCAAAAAAATTCCCCCAAATATAGTACAATTTATTTAGACATCCTCTGTTATAGGACAATTTCCATTCAAAGGCTAAGAATTAGGGTTCATCCAAGTGCAATGGTATTATTCTGGTCAGGAGGATAAATAAATGTATATATATTTGGGTTTGTTTATAAACTAGCCCGAGGGCCCTATCCCCCGTGAATATCTGTGAACATTTTGTGCGGTTATATTTGTTATGTTAGTTCAGGGATGTCAAAACTCCAGCCCTCCAGATGTGGTGAAACTACAAATCCCATGATGCTTCTCTCTCCGGTAGTCATGTCTGTGGCTGTGAGAATCTTGCAAAACCTCATGGGATTCGTAGTTCTACCACAGCTGGAGGACCGCAGTTTGGACATCCCTGTGTTAGTTGTTTCTTTACCAGGCAAGGCAATGTTTTATGTAGTGCCACATTATGACCACTACATGGTGCTGAGAAGCATACAATATACTTATTTCCTCTGCTCCTTTAGCTCCATCTATTGGCCATAATGCAATATTACTTCAAAACATTTGAAATTTCATTGCACTTGTAAAGAATTAAAAAAACTAGAGAACATTCATAGATATTTGCTGGGTGAACAGCCTTGAAAATTGTTTATAAAAGGACCTCCTAGTTTATGTAAAGCCAAAACTTTTTGGATAAAGTGGGGAAAGGTTAAAACCCCTTACAAGTTTTTCTTCCTTTGTCCCACTGGAGTGACTTTCTGCCCCAGAGAATTAACAGGAAGTGTTGGGAAACCTCAAGTGAGTGATCCTATAGAGAACTATGGCCAAAGAAGGTTGGGCCATGGTTCTCTTTTAGGTAATCTTTATTTTCCGCTATTGAAGCGGTTTATACATTGGCCGAAAAAGCTCAAGACTTCACCTCGACTGCTAGAGTACAGGTATTATGGAATCATCATATCATGCATACAGGCCCAATATGACAACACCTTCTACCCTAGCACAAAACTTTTAAGAACTCAAAATCTAGAAACCCTATAACCACCTTTCTCTGTCAATACCTGCAACAGGAGTATCTTTTCTTTGGTTAAGCATAGTTTCCAAAAATTACTGGCGTTTCTATGAGTCTATTAAAAGGAGAACTATGAGGTGAGTGCTTTTCACTCATCCTCCTAGTTCTAGCCGACCTGTGACAATGAGACTGTCACAGGTCGGCTCAGTAGATCGGGAAGTGAGCGAACACATACCGGCGTTTGCTCACTTCTCGATCTTGTCACGGCAGAGAGCCGTGACAGGGGGAGGGGCTGGATTCCCCCCTCCCCGATCCTCCAGCGCTGACTGGCGGAACGGACGGGGGAGGGTACAGCTGGCTCTCACGCAGAGCCAGCTGTCACTCACGCAGCTGGGCGGATCCAGACATAATTGTCGGGATCCGTTTCAGCTGCGGTGTCTCAGTATACCGCGAGTGGTAGCTCGCGGTATACTGAGCTTAGGGTGACGGGAGGACGCTAGTTTGTGTCCTCTCGTTACCCCTAGGAACTATGGGGAAAAGCCCTAACCCCTTAACACCAGCCTAAAGTTAATAAAATACACCAATGCGGTGTAGAAAAAGGAGATCTAAATCTTCATGGTGACCAAAAAATCTTAACATACCTCCTTTTTCTCAGGACTGAATGCGGCAGTAAAATCAGGTGACTGCAAATCTCTTGGGCTACTTGCTCCTGCAAAGCTTCCTTCAGAATCTGAAGTCAGCAAGTCCTGCAGTGACTCAACAGAATTGTTTTTCTCTGATTTGAACAGTCCTGTAAAAGATGTTGAAAGGGAAACTCTGTAGCATGATGTATATCAATGATGTGATACCCCATACAATAACCATACAACTGATTCAACAGCTACATAACTTTCTACAAGAAGGTATAATGCAAGGTACAATTCAAGTTAAAGAGAAACTCGGGGGAAAAAACTTTTCTTAAACCTTGCAGTGGGGCTATCTCTGAACTGAAAGGGTTAAGTGCTCATTTTGGTCTAGGTGCAAGAATAACAAAGTTATAATCACCTGACCCTCGGAGCAGGCTGTCTGTTAGAGCTCTCCCTGCAGCCTGTCTTCTCCTCTACTGCAGCGATGGAGTGTCCCTTGGCATCCTCACATACATGTATAAGATGTGATGACTTATGGGACCTTAGACCACTGCAGTGGAGGGAAAGGCTGGAAAGACCGGGCAAAGGTTCGGGTAAGTATAATTTTTTTTCATTTGAGCATCTAGATGAAAATGAGCACTTAACCCTTTCAGAGCTGGGGTAGTCCCACTGCAAGGGTTAAGAAACGTTTTGCCCCAAGTTTTTCTTTTAAAACATAAACATATGCATTCCACTGTTTCACGTTTTTACCACAAGTGCCAGCAGATATGTGTAAAAAGCTCTGTGCCGCCAAAAACTTTATATAGTTATTGTATTATGACATTTTTTAAATGCTGCGCATACATAAAGTAAACTTGTTACAAATCTAGGCAATTTAAACTGAGCATAGGATGAAAATATGCATAAGCAGGAGTTACCCGACCCAGTTACCCAGGATCTCTGTTGGACCGAGAGGCTCCCTATTACATTAAAGAAATGAGAGAGGTGGGCACGAAAGACATGGCAGACCTTGACTCCTAAAGGAATGGTAAAGACTAGAGGTGCACTGAAATGGAGATTTTAAAACCAAAACGAAATTAAAAAAAATGTCAGGCCGAATCCGAAAATGTTTTTTATTTTAATTTTTTCACATTAGGGAAATATTAGGGGTCTAAACAGACCCTTGTTATTTCCCTTTTAAAATAGAAAGACACAACTTCCTCAATCTCTTTTTCTGTATCCCCTTTTATCAATGAACAGGAATCCTCTGTACTGAGTGTTCCTGTTCATTGATAACATGAGGACAGAGTATGATTACTATAACATTGATAGGAGCCTGAGCGGTGTGGGAGGAGATGCCGTCTGCTCACAGCGCTCTCCTCCCGCATCGCTCGGCCGGCTATCACAGTTTCTCTGGGGATGCGCCGATGTATCGGCAGGACAATGGCACTTTCGGCATTATAGCATCGGCATTGTAATATGAATACATATTATAGTTGTTTTTGATAATGCAATAAAAGCTTATTGAAAAAAAATCTCTTTTATGTAGCAAGTGTTTGTGTCTCATTCCCTGCTGCTTGATGTAATACAATCTTGATTTCTCAAGACTGCATATCCCATCATGCATTGCTTCCAGTAAGCAATGATGATGTTACATTGTGGGAAGTTCAGATGTTGTACATCCTATGAGCATCGTCAATAAGTAAGTTTACAAACTTCTACTTCAATATGGTTATTAGGAGTGGGATAGAACTCATGGAAACTCAATCTAGAAATATATATTTATTCTTAGATTTTGACCATAGATACCCTTAAAAGAAAACATTGAGAACTGCAATACATCTTTGAGATGCTTTTAACTAAAGAGAACCTCTGCTTATGCATTTTTTACCATCATAAGCTAAACTTTGAATTACCAGTTTAATGACAGGTCTACTTTAAAGGAGAACTATGGGGTCAGTGTTTTTCCCCATAGTTCTCCTTAGGGTAACGGGAGGACACAAACTAGCGTCCTCCCGTTACCCTAAGCTCAGTATACCGCGAGCTATAGCTCGCGGTATACTGAGACGCAGCAGCCGGAGCGGATCCCGACACATTTGAATGCATTACCCAAGTTTCAATATCTGGCAATGGTCACATAACATGTTTAAAAAGTTTTTATTTGAGCCACAGAGTTCTCAAATCTTTACTTTTAAAGTCTGTCAACTCTTACAAATGACTTCTCTTTTTGCTCCCTTTTACTGTGCTGTGTATTTGTAGGGTATTGCAGACGGTATGTGTTCGCTCACTTCCCGATCAATAGAGCCGACCTGTGACTGTTTCATTGTCACACATCAGCTCCAACTATGAGGATGAGTGTAAATCACTTACCTCATAGTTCTCCTTTAAGGATGTTGTTTTTTTTTTTTACTGACACTCTAGGCTTGATAAACTGTTGCGCTAATCTTAATATCATGCAACATAAACATTTGCAACTGCCGGCATTTTATTCTAAAGGGTTCCTGCTTTCAGGAAATATAAAACAAATTGGGGGGGCGGGGGGGGGGGGTGGGGGGGTTTTAGGAATTTC
>NW_017307628.1:393783-419838 GCF_000935625.1 Nanorana parkeri
GGGGGGCGGGGGGGGGGGTTGGGGGTGTTTAAGTAATTCTCAGGCCTAAAAATGTGGATCTTGACATGTGTGAGGGTATATGTTACGTATTAAAAATATATCTTTGGCAATCATTTGAAGGAATTAATGGCTCATACCAAAAAGTCAACAATGCTATCTTAACTTGACAGGTCTGCTGCTTTCAGAAAAGTATATAATTTAGGAGTTATCGAATGATCTTTCAAGTCTGTAATGTGTGTTTCATCGGCATGTGGAATGGACAAATGAAGAGACCCAGATCTGTAAAAGGCTTTCACTAACGGCATTAAAAAGAAAAGCAAACAGAGATTAATGATGAAACACAGCAAAAGGCAAACAGACCTGTTGAAGGTGGGCTCTGAATAATGTCAGAAAGGTTGTATCCTCCAGAGCTGTCCAAACGTTTCCTTGGTTTCTTTTTGGCTTTAGTTTTAGTTTTTTTGAAAACTGTTTCTCTAAGAACAGACAGAATTATTTTAAAAATATGTTTACAGTCCACCATAATCATTGCTTTTGCCTTCATACAGGAAGATTATGTTTACAAGACCCCACAATAAACATGCCAGCTGCAATAAACTGTCTGAACCAGGCCACACAACTGATTTAAAACACTTTAATTATAGACGACTAGAACAGAAAACTGTAACTGTAAAAATAAAAGGGCACTTTGAAACAATGAACAGCTGCATGCTGGAAAAATAACCAGGGCTGGGTGTTTGATATAAAAAGTTTTTGTCCAACCAAAACTTTTTTTACTTGGTTTTGGAAAGAATGGGGAGAGATTGGAACTTGTGTAAAATAACAGAACAATGTTTGGGAACTTGAAGTGAACCTGTGTCCCGGTTATGCGCCTTCAAGTATTTTCATAGAGAGCTCTTCCTAAAAGAGCTTTAAAACAAGCCCTCACTGACCTCTGTAGCTGCAGGCACTGTGGAGCAATTAATCAGTTCACAGCAGAAGCAACAAAGTCATTCAAGTCATTCTCTCAGCAGCTCAGTTTACCCTGCTCTGCCAGCCTACCAATTTCTAATGCAAACACAGAGCAGGAGCACTGATAGGGGGGAGCAGGAGGAGATGAGCAGCTTAGACAACCGGCTTGAATGACTTCAGTGCTTTTGCTGTGAATTTGAAAATGCTTTGCTCCACAGTGCCTGCAGCTATAGGTCAGTGAGGGCCTAAAAGCTAAATTACTGCTTAAGGATATGTAAATACTTGAATGACTATAGTCTGGTCACAGGGTACTCAGCAACAGCAAAGACAGGCAAGATCAGATGATCACTACCCGAATATCACTAACATGGGAAACAGGATAAGTCTTGATACAAGTTAATGCAACAATATAAAATCTCAAGATGTACAAAAAAGGGGGGAAAAAAAATAATGTTGTTGTTTAATCAGCGATTGTCATGCAACCGAACCTAATTACAAGGGCTACCAGCCACTGAAAGGGATACACCATCAGTGGCACCAAAGGTTTTTGCTCAGAGTCAGATATTCTTGTGTGAAAAGCTAATACATCTGTAGGAAAAGTGACACTGTAGAAGAGCTACAAATTAGATTTGACATCTGGCAATCTAATTTAAAGTGTGTATAGTGTGTGCGTATATATATATATATAGGGGCTGCGGAAATTAACGATTAATTCCTCGATTAATCGTTAATTTTTTGGATCGATCAAAATTCTTTTGATCGGTACTCACCTCTACGCCGGCTTCCGGGTCTTCCGGGAGTTCAGTTGGAGATCCGGTGACGTCACGGACATAGACGTCACCGGACTCCTCCCCCCTTCCCCAAGTGGCTCCGTTTGCTAACGAAGGGAAGGGGGAGGAGTCCGCTGATGTCCGTGACGTCACCAGACTCCTCCCCCCCTTTCCTCTCTACAGCACGGGGGCCTCTCCACGGAGACTCGCATCACGGGGGCCTCTGTACGGAGACTCACAATACGGGGACCTTTCTACAACACAGGGGCCTCTCTATGGAGACTCGCAACACGGGGGCTAAAAAGAAAAAAAAAAAAAACTTCCATTAATCTGCATAGAGTACAGCTAGTGTTAGAAACCAAGTTTGTTAGAATCCATTCCAACCAACCAATGTTTGAATCCATTCAGGTCTGCTTAAATAGCTGCCCCCTCCGCTGCAGATGCCTTACGCTCCATATCATTAAATAACATGTACTCGGGGCAGCAGGTACCCCTTGTGCTCTCTGCCCCTGCCGCACACCTCATCGTTTTGTTGCATGTTTCCTGAAGCACAATGACGCTCAACAAGAAGAATCACAAATATTTTCAGTGGTGCCCATTTACACCTAAGCTTTATATCCATTGTAGCTTGAAGATGGAATAGGTACATGAGCTTCTAGGGCAGTTCTTGACCCCATAGATTTTAAAAGGAGTGCACAATTTTTGCACCTAACAAGTGTCTGGTCCTGCTATTAACTAGCTATCAATTGGTTAAAAAAAAAAGTGCACTCAATTAGATAGAGATAGAGATAGAGATAGAGATAGAGATAGAGATAGAGATAGAGATAGAGATAGAGATAGAGATAGAGATAGAGATAGAGATAGAGATAGAGATAGAGATAGAGATAGAGATAGAGATAGAGATAGAGATAGAGATAGAGATAGAGATAGAGATAGAGATAGAGATAGAGATAGAGATAGAGATAGAGATAGAGATAGAGATAGAGATAGAGATAGAGATAGAGATAGAGATAGAGATAGAGATAGAGATAGAGATAGAGATAGAGATAGAGATAGAGATAGAGATAGAGATAGAGATAGAGATAGAGATAGAGATAGAGATAGAGATAGAGAAAGTTTACTGGATTAAGGGAAAATTAGTGAAATGAATGAGTGAAACAAATACATGGTCTCAACCAATTAGATCAAATCCCTAACTGGAATACAGGTGTGTTGCAGAGTAGCCACCACTCCAAGCTCACATTTATTTTACTCATTTGTATTGAGATTGTAGTCCATAACAGGAGTGAGCTTGGAGTGGTGGCTACTTTACAACACACACAGGAACTATGGGGAAGAAATGTAGCCAGAAGGAAGGACAGTGTCAGCACCAATTCAGAGATGATTTGAGGATCTACAGCTGAGTGATACACAAATAAGTTACATTTTGGTTAATAGGTACAGTACTTGAATGCATTTTTAAGGTTTAACTCCTGTGTTTAGTGTCACTTTAAGTTGGCCGTACATGCTACAAGTTGCATCCCCGCTGCTAAATACCTGAACACTGCCTGCATCTGGCTGGATACCGGCGCCGTTTGGCCAATAATTTTAAGACCAGCTCCTTACACAAATTTGATTAAAAACAAAAAATCGACTTTGCAAGCAAAGGGGTGCCAACAGGGGCCACCCACAGCAGGAGTCGGATGAAAAGCGAGCAGTATAAGGCCAACTTTAGAATCTGATCAACTGGTACAGTATACAGCAACACCTATGGTTCTCCCATATTTCATAATGTTATTAAAAAGACCAGGAAGACGAGCTTACGGGGTGGCTTGTTCAGAAAAACTGTCCTCCCTGATGGACATGAAACTTTCAATGTCTTCTGTCTCTAAAGTGCTGATGTCAGGACCATCCAAATATGGGGTAAGGAGTCTCTTGTCCATGGCAGGAATCTGTGTTTAAGATTAGAAGAAAAAGAGACAAAAGGGAGAATTAAAGAAAACAGTGAGATATCAGTGCACAGCACTGACACTGGAATCAGGACAAAGTGATTAGGACAAAACAAAAAGCAGTTAAAGTCAAAAAGTCCTTAGGCTATGTCAAATGCTGATTAAATCTCTTACAATGTATGCTGCTTCTTTATGTTTAAGTGTTAGTTTCTTAGGAATCAGCTGGTCCCCTGAGCATTGGCCCTGATACACTGTTTACGGGTGGCTCCTTTACCTTGGAGCCACCCATGTGTGTGCAAGTAAGCTGTGTGTATGTCCACAAACACACAGAAACAGCAAGGCAATCCACTTCTCTGCTCCCCCCTCTTCCAAGCTAGTAGATGTACAGTTGCTGGAGACTGCTCTGTCCCTTGTGATCTTGTACTGCACAGGAATTTCAGGGAAGAGGGGCATAGAGAGTTGGAGCCAGCTGTTCAGAAACATGATGACTAAGTACTATTTTAACTCTGCATCCACTTCATGTGTTGGTGTAGCCGCAGGCAATATAGTGATGTAAGGGGATGCAGCCCCAAAGCAAATGAACACTGCGGTCAATATTAAATTTAACATAGGGCAGGAAAAAGCGGAGGACTCACACTAGGACATGAAGTGAATGCTCTCTTTTGGCATTCAAATAACAACCCTCATATATTTTGTTCCTGGCATTCATACAACCTGGAAAACATACTCCCTGCTACTAACCCCTCCAATACCTGTGCCGCCACCACCATCATCATGGGTGTTCGTTGCTTTTATCCTGCAAGTCATTTAGAACCGCAGTTTATCCCAGTTTCAATTAAAGTGGGACTATAATTGTACATGGTACATTAAGTAAAAACTTTACAAATGGCTGGATTTGATACCTCACATTTATCATGTTCTTGCAGTAAAAATGATGTGCCAAATCCAATGAAATTTTATTGCTACCTTGCAATTTCGCCGCCTGAGGTGGGAACGCGCACACGCCCTGGGGGGCCGGGGGTAGTGCATGGGGCGTGATGCACGCTAATGACGGTTGGTGGCCTCTGCATCATCTCACTGGTTGCTAAGAGCTGGGAAGGACGCTGGCCAGAGCATCCCGGGTTTCTAGGAGCTGGACAGGGAGATGTGTTAGGGCAATACACATCTCCATCTCCCCGCCCCGCTCTTAGCAACCTGGGATGCTTTGGCCGGAAAGGGGGCAGCAGGCACGCTGCAAACATTGTGCAGCAGAGCAGCCATGCTGCTTTGCCCAGCCACTCCCACGTGACTCAATGAGATGCCGCCTGAGGCAACAGCCTCGTGTTGCCTCACTATAGGGATGGCCCTGATTGCTACCAAATGCTGATCTGCTATCCGGTATTCCCAGTATTGAATGGGATGCAGCAGTAGACTCCAAGTGGTAGCATAAAAACGACAATAACTTTCAGAGAAGATCACATGAAAAATCCACTCTACTCTGTACTATAACTGCTAACCCACATGTACCCTGTGCCATGTGGGCAAGATTAAAGTAGAGGCCATCATAAATAACTATCATAAATAATGATTGCACTGGTGTCAGATACGGAGACGTAACTCTCACAGAAAAGGTTAGGATTTTAGCATTTTTATAACAATAACTTTTGCTCTTTCACAGCAGTATTATGGACATGACTTGCTACATACCCATCCCGATCAAGGCACCCCTATGGTGCTAGTAAATGTACACATATGTGGCCAAGACGCATAACATTAACTGTCATCTGCCAACATGCTTAAAAGCAAAGTACTACACACTAACAGTTTCATGTTCTGACTAGGTTTACCCCCTTACCCCGAATGGAGAAAATAAAAGTTCCATCAGCCAGCATGGAAGAGTGACTTGTAGTTTCAACGAAATGCAAAGTGATGTGACATCTATTGACACTTCCTCCCATCCATGTTACTGTATGTCTGTGCTAAAGTACCGTCATGGGAGGAACAATCAGCAAGAGCCAAAACATTGCATCCACGATCTACTGATCGCAATTGCAATGCTTTACTGGCTCCTATGCAAAAAAATAATAAATGCACTTTTCTTTTTCCTTTTAAGAAGTGTGCATTTATTATTTTTATGCAAAAGGTGGAATCTCCCTTTAAAAGGCTGAGAACACAAGCACCACTATCACACAGCTATTCATTATACTTTAAAAGCAACAGAAAAAAAATATTAGATCCATCCTAAATGCAATGCACAGAGAATATTTCCGCGCTGACGCAAAACTACACCTCTACTTTTCTCCTTACCATTTTTCTATAAGAATCTGCCAGGTCTTTCAGGACATCATCACTCAAAACATCCAATGACCTAAGCAAAGAAAAGCTAATTACCATAACAGCAAAAGCATGTTTCGACTGAAGTACATATTGTTTATATCTTATAGTTCAGTCTCTAATTAATGTGATCTGCATCCATCTGTAAATCATAAGCACACACTTGACTGCACTATGAAGAGGCAGAGTGGGCTTTCCATTAGCACACATTCATAAGAGCGCCGTTGTGTGCGGATGTGCTTTTTTTCAATACCTTGCCTTTCAGGACGCAGAAAAAGCTTTTCCATGAAAAGTACAGGACTGCACTAGAAAGCAATTTGAAATAATGGCATTTAGAAAAACAATGAAGACGTGATCGTATATATACCTTGCTTCCAACAAAGCTGCCATATTCAGTCCTATAAACTGGAAACAGGAAAGCTTCAGCTGATTGGCATTGTACAAAGCAGCAAACTCCAATAACTCAGCAGCATTTTTCAGGGTAACTAGTGTAAAAAAAGAAATGTTATTATTCGCCATACATGTGGGTAAAACTGTAATGTTCATAAATTATCAAGCAGAACGCCAAGGAAATAATAACACTCTTTAATTCAAAGATTAGTTAAAATCATTAATAGTATATTTACATATAGCTAAGGTACATACCTGCATTTGTTTCTATATTAGCTCTCAGTAATCCCCTGTACAGCAGTAGAGAGAGTCAGCACTCTGATCTAATCAGTACTCTACTGCATTTCACAGTACTGTCAGTCTAACACTGTCAATATCATTATGTTTCTGCTCCTTCTTTGTCTATCAGCAGGCTTAAGGTGCGGATGGCTTAAAATGTGTTCCATGCAACTATAAGTAAGGTAGGCAATATATGTGGGATGTAATTTTAAAGCTGAACGCCAGGAAAAATCTATTTTTAAAAGTAGATTGCGTCACCTCTAACCATTCACATGTAACATCTGAAGGGCTGCAGGGGATGCTCAAATTTTCATTTGTAGTTCATGTTACATGCTGTATGTCCATTGATTTTCAGGCGGTGCTGCATTAATTTCTTATCTCTTACAATGAGTGTAGAGAGTTGCCCGCTGCCACCTTCTCCATTTAGTAAAGCCCTGTATTCTTTTCAATTGATACACGGCGCTCCTTGATTGGACAAGGTGGAGAGGAGAGACATCACGATCCACCGTTGTCCAATCAGAGAATATCTTGTATTCATTTAAGAATACAGGACGTTTCTAGAATGGAGAAGATACCAAGCGAGCAACTCTCTATGCTTAATGTAAGAGATGAGAAGTTGGTGCAGCATCACCAGAAGATCTTTTTTTTTTTTTAACTTTTTTGTTTACACTTACCTTGATTCTTATCACATAGGGGCTAAAAGTCCGCCTACGTGATAGCCAATATACAATGACAGTTCCTCTTTATGGAGACATCAGGGGATTCTAAGAAAGAGATCTGCTTCATCAGCTTCTTCTCTGGCTATAGCAGCCAGAGAAATGACAGCTAAAGGCGGAAGTGATGTAATACACAGCACTTTTGCCATGAAAGACAGAGGAGGAGAGATCAGCGGTGGGGGAATGCTGAGCTCTCCTCCTCAGTAATAGTGACGGTGTTCTCGGTCCCGGACCTGCAGGGGGGCAGTGGAGCCTGGAATAACCATCAGCAAAGGGGGTGCGCACTGTGCGTGGCCATACAAGCGATCAGCCGGCTGTAGAACGCTTGTATGTAACGGCTGTTTACATTCGCGGTGGGACTCTGCTGCTAGCGGGTGCGAGCAGGAAAAATAAAAAATCATGTACATGTACATCCACCTGCCAGGAAGCATTCGCCGTCTGCCCTTGTTTTGACAATGGGCGGACGGCAAGTGGTTAAAGTAATGCGATGTGAAAGGGCCAAGTAACAAATATGAAGCAGGTGTTATACCAATTTAGACCTAAAAATATTAATACACAGTAAAATCTAGAGAATATCATTTTGGCCTAGAGTCCTACTTTAAAGAACCCGACATCACGGGCATTTGTAATCAAAGTGTATAAATGATGTGACTTCTGATTATTTACTTTTATGCGCGCCATGTCAGAAGACAAGTGTCAGGCTGCAAGGGCATCCTGTCACCTGCATAAGTTCAGTGCTGATAACAGACACTCAAAACAACTCCATATAACAAAAGGTGCTGCCAGGATTACATGAAAAGAAAGGCCTTGGTAATGCACAGCTTTGCCTGCCTCCTGCAGCTTGGAAAGAGTATCAGATTGTTACAAACGTCTGTTTCTATTTCTGACTGTTTCTCTTCAATCTCAAAAAAGTTATAGTAGCGGAGGATCTTCAGCAATGCACACCAGAACTCCTACTAAAACGGACTTTCTCCAGATAAGAAACTGAGCTATAGGTGTATAGGGTACAGTTTACCAATTTTATAGTCTACCACAAAGGGTGACCAAAAGCTAAATCTAGGTTCACACCTAAGCAAATATGACCACACGCACATTGATTAGCGTTTTTTACCCATCACCGTGCGCTGCTTAAGGCCTCATTCACACTTCCGCGCATATACGCGCGTACGTGCGTATTGTACCATATGCAACACATGCAAATAAATGGCTCCATACACATAGCCGCGCATGGAGCCGTATATTTGCGTAGCGTATATATGCGCAAAAACAGAATGGAACAGAGATGCGTCCGGACAGCGTATTGCTGCGTATTTACGCGCACATACGCGTATATACGCGCGTACATGCACACAGCACATTAAAAATTCCATTACGACTGATGCAATCTGGGATTGCATATAGTGCACGCATATACGCTCCTATATACGCCCATGGACGCTCCTATATACGCAATATACAATTTTGCTTGCGTTGTGTGTGAATGAGGCCTTAGGGATGCCCATTAATTTCAAATTGCACCAAAGAAATGTGTGCAGGTTTTTTTTTTCCAAAGCGCATTGCACCAAAACACATGGTACTTGGTTATCAAGCATCCTGGTGTCAGTGTGAACAAACAGAGCGGGCACCCAATGAGTGGCTGCTATCCGAATACAAAAGAAACAGCAGGAATTCCTCGATCAACACTCGTCTAACGTTGATGGAGGAATCTGGGCTATTTTTTTTTTTTTTCCGTTTAGCCTGCGGGTTCTATGGCCACCATACAAGTACAGACATGCTGTGATATCAGGCCATAAAACCAATGTCAAAGACTGTTATCTGCCAGTAATAACAGACAGGTTAAAAAAAAGAGCCTCACACCTAGAAGGTATTGCCGTAATCTTCCACTATTATACAGCAGAAGACTCCAAAAGATCCCTGTTCAAACAGTGACTTGTCTTATCAATATGTACCCAGTTTTATTTGTGCAGCTTTGCAAATAAATACCTTTCTTCTCCCATACTGTAAATGTCACAGAGATCACAAATAGAGCAGTGTTTACATTGGGAGCATCGATGTGACTCTAAGAGCACTGCTTTAATATTTGCCAAGCAGTGTACAACACAAGAGTCATCTTTTATCACGTTTCCACCCAGCTGGCCAGCGCACGGTTCTCGGTAAATGAGGTGTGGCCACAGTCATTCCGAGGCGTTACTCTTCATCCACCTACAATCTGTGTAAGCATTATGAATAATGGAGCTTACCAGCTGCTATACCAGGAAATAAACAGCATATAACCTTCCTCAAACACTACTGCTCTTCTACTTACGTCTCTCAGTAAGTGTGACCTCGCATATCTCCTTCAATCTAATGATAAGTAGCTGATCAGCCATTACTAGGACATTGCATATAAACTCCACGTTTGCAGACTCTGGAAGGAAAGTGTATATAATAAATTCAATGAGCAAAATGCAACTTCTCAAGATATTATAATGAGAACTAATACAAGTACTGTACAGATAATGGAAGTCTCTTCTGAGTGTCCTTATCCTGGTTCAATGGCAAGTACTGTGAGTAGTTTATTTGCTTACATTGCATATATTCTTAAGCTGGTCATACACTGCTTGAATTTGGCCCGAGTCCCTGGCCAAAAAAAAAAGGGTCCCTTTTTATGCGGCTTTCTGATCAGATCCTCCTGTCAGTGTTTAAGGCGGATCTGATCAGAAACCCAATGTAACTCTATGGGCAGCCAGATGTGCATCGGTTTATATCCGATTACCTCCGAGTCTGTCTAGGCCGACCACCTAAAACTTAAAGAAAAGCTGTGGTTTGCATAGGTAGGGCAAAACAGGTATGCTTTAATGTCCACTTACACAGAACCACATACTTACCTTTCCATTGCTCCCCTGCCACTCAAGTTCAGATGTTGGCAGCAAGGACACTAACCTCTAAAGTACTCAGAGATTACACAGGACTGTGGAGTGTCTCTCCAACCCAAGTGACAGTGCTCAGCAAACCACTTCTGCGATCACAAGATGAAGGGACTGAACAAAGTGGTAGTGGAATGAAGGAAAGAGAGTATGTGCTACAATGGACGGGGACATTAGATAGAAAGTGTTGATTTGCTTTGTGCTCAGGAGACCAGCTGATTCTGCAGGATACTAAAATTTGGAAACATCAAGGAGCAGCATTGTAAGTGATTGTACCAGCATTTAAAAAAAGCTTAAAAACATTATGGCTTCAATATCACTGTAGATTTCACGAAAAACCCATGTCACCATATATTCATGCAGTCGCAGACAGAGGATTTAGACCTGTGACTCGCAGTAAGGGTCACGATACACAATACAATCTGATCGTATAATCAACTTCAGGTCGGTCCTCCTATTGCATAGTTTTGGGAAATCTAATCTACTGAAGTAGAATAGCAAAGGATCAGACCAGGCAAAATCTTTATTTAGCCAAGTTTAATGATCAATGCTGCAGCTGGGAACAAGCAACAGCCAGGTTGAAAAACAGAGGCTCTCAGGCCCCTTTTATTAAGAAATGTTACAATAGAACCATATGGGCTACAATATAATTGGCTGCCAAGGCCTACATCACTAAGGCCCCATTCACACACAAATCGGCCTGCACATGCAGCTCCGTGCAAGGCCGTACCAAGTAGCTGCCGGGAAGGACAGGGGCTGCGTTTGATTAGTACGCAGCCCCCGCCCTTCGCTATGGGGCTACGCGGCCGTACGCCCCCCTACACTAACCTCAATTGCAGGTCCATAGGGGTGCAGGTTTTCTGGCTGGGACACATACAGAATCCATTCCGGCGGCGTATGAATACGATCACCCGCACCCCTACGGACCTGCAATTGAGGTGAGTGTAGGGGGGCGTACGGCCGCGTAGCCCCATAGAGAAGGACGGGGGCTGCGTACTAAATCACACGAAGCCCCTGTCCTTCCCGGCAGCTACTTGGTACGGCCCCGCACGCAGCATGGAGCTGTACGTGCAGGCCGATTTGTGTGCGAATGGGGCCTAACTGACAATAAATCTGACATTTCTGCAGGCAGTGTGTCTCCTAAGTTGATCTAGACCCTTCCATATGAATTCTGTCTCCGCTCCTGGACTGAAACGTGCAGAATGCGTCTTGTATGCTCTTGGGATTCATCTAAAGTTTATTTGATCTTTAGTTAATGTAAAAATTGCACTACACTAACCAATTAGAGCAAGTGAAATGACAGATACAGAAACTGATATCAATAACTGGCTTGGTGTATAAAGCAACTGACGAACACTACATAAAAGTGACAGAATGGGTAGTAGTGTTTACAGAATTCTTCAAAAAAAATTCTTATATGATTGATTAAATAATTCATAAAAACTGTTTGGATGTGATCAACCAACTAGGACCTAGGTGTTGCAGTCTTATAAACTGCTGTCTGATCTTTCACCTTATATGATGAAAAATGTGTTCTTCTATGTGTAGCCTCAGACACATAGGAAATATGATAGCACACTTACCTTTTACTCTAGGAGCTTCATCGGTGTAGATATACTCAATAATAACCTGCAATACATCCGAGTGGACGGGCATTTCTAGAGCTGTACAGCAGGATGCCTGTTACAAAGAAACATTTAAATGATAGGAGTTCATTAACCACAAGGACTTTCTATTTCCTAACTGTATTTACCCTATCCTAACTATCTACTATATATTTCAAATCATAAACACTGCTTGCTTTCTTGTTGTACAGCACTCATTTAGTTATGTTGCCTTCTCCATTTGGCTACGTGAAAGGTGTCACTGGATGTAATTTTGTTCATAAGGCCTCGTTCAAACAGACAGCAAGTAGTAAAAAGATGGGGAGATTCCCGTTTATACCACCCTTCCTGCCCAGCCACCTGTAAAGTCTGGCAGGCAGTGCTGCATGTCAAACGCGACCATTACAATCAATCAATGGGACCATGCCACAAGCGTGTATCCACATATTGCAACTGAAAATCCCCATTAGTATTTAAAATGAAAAAAAATATATATATATTTCCTCATTCGGGAGGTGACAGTATGCCCTCCTGAACCCCAGGCAACTTGTTGCTTTACCACCCTCTTTAAAGCAATCCACCACAGATCGCTTTTCAGAGGGGCGGTGGAGCCACCAATCTGAATGAGGCCTGGACCGGACATGCCCCCAAATCTCTAGATGGGCTAATGCCCTAAGCTTTTAACAATAACTGTAAAAATCAACCCCGATTTCTTCTACATGAATAATTAAAACGTTCACTGTACCTCAATCCAAGGGTTGCCAAGCATGGAGTGAAAGTATTCTATGAGAATGAAAGCAAAGAGTCAGAACAGAAAGCATTGGATAATGTAAACAGAATTAATATAGTTCTGCACACAAGTATAACACATACCAAGCCTGGCACAAAGAACACATTTATGGCAGTTAAATTCTTTTCCATCCTCTGATCTCATTGTTACATCACACAACGAGGTACTGCAAAATAAAAACACAAATTCAATTGAAATTAAATATATAGTGTGATTATAAAGTACAGAAGTAACCCCTAGGGCTGCAACAACCTACAGAGTGCACAGAACCATTGCCAGAATATGGACAGCCTCAATCTCATCAGGAGGCAAAGCAGAGAGTCTCTCAAGCGATGTTTTTGAAAAATTTACTACGCAACAAATCAACTCAAAGGATTGGGAACCCATTGATAGAGAAATGCCTTGCTTGTCATTTTGATAGATTGTCCGTCATGCTGTAATCTCTCTTGACAAAGCTAGGAGAGCTATAGTTCATATACAATGGAGATACCATAAATTATTATGGGCTTATGCTGTAAACCATGGGTCCTCATACTGCGGCCCGCATGCCCCTTGCCATAGGCGTCAGGGCCAGATTAACGTAGGGGCTGAGGGAACTGCAGCTCCAGGCCCCTAACTTAAAATAGGCCCAGCCACCCTAAACAACATATAGCAATCAATCGGCCGGCCGCCGGCGGGGTTTGGGGAGAGATCGCCATTCTGCCGGTCCCACCTGGGTGTTGGGGAAGAGACACAGGCCGTTCCGGAAGCCTGACAGCTTGTGTGTCCGGCCTGCGTGGCTACGCCCTTTCATCTCAGGACGCAGGCCGAGGCACGGGACGTACGAAAGCATGGCAAATCAAATGCCAGGCTTCCTTGAGCAGCGTAATGCCAGGGCGACTGCGCCGCTCCAACTTTGGGCGCACGCCAGCACAGGCTCCTGGAGGGCGGCCGATAAGAAGAGAGCTGGGATATGACGTGATGTAATTTTCCTGCCTCTACAAAAGCTGCACGCCGCCATCGAGAGGTAAGACAGGGCAGCTTACATGCCCATTCATTTTTATAAATAACAAATACTTGAGCTGTACAAAATAATAACAAATCATGCTGGTACATGTCCCAGGCTAAGAAAAATTAATTGTATTAAAAAAATGTTTTCTTGATTAAAGAAGTTGCTAAAAATATTTCTATATACCATCTAAGAGCTTATTCACACCAATTGAGGTGCGTTCAAAAACGGCAGCTGTTGGAACGCACAGCAATCGCTCACTAAAGTTCCCCCTTTGTTCTGGGACGGGAGGGGGCATGGCGGTGCATTGAAGTCAATGGCACCACAGCCACCCCCCCCCATTTTTCAAACTAGGTACCATAGAGTAAATATGTCATTAACTACATACCATTTCTTTTGGTTAAATCTTTGCTTGTTCCCACTTTTCTTGTTTACAACATTAATTGCTCCATTTTCATATCGAACGCCATCCAGCCTAGAACACAAAATGTAACATTAGAATAGTAGGCATCCAGTGATTATCATCTGACCTTAAAATCCTCTCAATTAATGATAACAGGGAGATGACAAAGACTTAAAAGGAGAACTACGGGGTCAGTGTTTTTCCCCATAGTTCTCCTCAAGGTCACGGGAGGCCATAAACTAGCATCCTCCCATCACCCAAAGCTCAGTATATTGCGAGCTACAGCTCACGGTATACTGAGGCCGCCGCAGGCGGGACGCATCCCGACATTACTGTCGAGATCCACCCAGCTGCGTGATTGACAGCTGGCTCTGCCCATCTAGAGGCAGAGCCAGCTGTACCCGCACCCTCGCCCGTCCGTTCCGACAGTCAGCGCTGGAGGATCGGAAAAGAGAATGGGGGAATCCCTGCGGGAGCCGTGAGTGACAGTCACGGCTCTCTGCAGGGACATGATCGAGGAGTGAGCGAGCAACGGTATGTGTTCGCTCACTTCCCGATCTATTGAGCCGACGTGTGACAGTCTCATTGTCACACGTCGGCTCGAACTATGAGGTTGAGTGAAAATCACTCACCTCATAGTTCCCCTTTAAAGATTATTTCATATACTTGGTACCTGCAAATTATTTATTACAGGTCCGCTGGGAGAAAGACAGCGCAGGAAGCTTTGTCAGCTTTTACAGAATCGCCCTGACAGACTCACTAACCCCTGGGTGTTCGTAAACCAATGATGGTATCAAAGGAGGGCCCACATGTGCCCAAAACACTAGTTTGATATGCTTAAACTGAATATTAGAGTTGGGCAGGTTTACCATTGACTTTGTTAAACATTATTTAAATTTGCACATCCGAGTGCCTCAGGCTTCAGGTGTCCCACAGTGCTGGAAAAAGGCATTCAATGGTATGTACATAGTCATCTGAGGTTATTGCTGCTAAGTAATTAAAAGGTTTTCTAAAGTAGTAAAACAACTAGGACCAAAACACATATTTACGCTGTAGTAATGTGTAGGTTATCACAACGCATGTCATTTTTAATGGCACCACAACATAGTAAAGCAACGCAGCTCCAATGCACACGTGCTACAGCACTGTGTGTTCTGGTGTGCTAAAAAATGGTGCATGTAATTTTGTGCTGCGTTGTCAGCCCCTTACTGAATGTTTTGCCTTAAAGAAGAACTCCAGAAAAAAAAATTTATTAACCCTTGCAGTGGGGCTGCCCCTGTACTGCAAGGGTTAAGTGTTCATTTTTGTCTAGGTTAAAAAAATGTTATACTCACCCAATGTTCTGGACCAGCTTTTTTCTTGTTTCCCAGAGCCTCTCTCCTTCTCCTCTACAGCGGTCTAAGCTCTTATAAATCATCATGCACAGTGTAGAGACGTGAGGATGCTGAGGAAGTTTACAATGCTGCTGTAGAGGAGGAGAGAGGCTGGAGAGAGCGCTGTAACAGTTGGCCAACTCTGAGCTTCGGGTAAGTATAACTTTTTTATTTTAGCACCTGGACAAAGATGAGCACTTAACCCTTTCAGTGTGTAAATATATATATATATATATACACACACACACATACACACATATATACAAACATATATTTATTACATCTCTCGTTTCTTTAGATTAGGCCTTTGGGCAGACTACAAGCTATTCTGAAGAATTTAAAAAGAAATTGGCGGGACAAAGTGGGGTTTCCCTCAGTAGCATACAATGCACCACCCAAGCCTCAAGATCTTTAACCCTTTGGTAGGACAGACAGCATCCATATCTAGTTTATAACTGATAATGGGATCTGCCAGCACAGTATAGACTGTGTATAATAGTAAAAATAACCCAGAACCTACTAAGCACTCAAACATGTTGGCCGACACTGGCACTCACAATGCTCACGCAAAAATACCCAAATGTTATTCACCGTAGCTGCAATTACAAAATTAATTTCTATGAGCACCATCCTTATGTTAATTGTTATGCTAATAATTTATGCAAACCATTGCTTTGCAAAAGGTTTTTGTTACACTCTCCACTGGAGCGATTTCCCAGAACTACCTATCCCTGAGATACGCTGTTATCAAACATGACATGAGAGCCAGCAACAAAAACTTGAGGTTTTAACCCTTCTCTACTCTAGCCCAAAAAAGAGAAGCCTATAGTATTGCATCATTTTTGCTATGTTTACCTTTATAAGGCAAGCTTATAAATTTAAATATAGGAAAGAAAGGATGACAACAAACCTTGAACTCAAATTGCTGAGGCCAAACCTCTTGGCTAGATTCTGCAGCATTTTAACAGGGCTAGTTTCTTCACTAACATATTTGCTCTTTTTGGACGGCTTTGTTTTGCCCTTTTTTTTGTCAATGTTCGCACAGATCTGGCTGTTCTTGTACACCTCATAGGCAGACTTGCCTTTGCCATCCTCATGAAAGTGAATCTTCTGGAAATCTGAAATGATGTTATCTTGATTTTATGAGGTTGAGTGAAAATCACTCACCTCATAGTTCCCCTTTAAAGATTATTTCATATACTTGGTACCTGCAAATTATTTATTACAGGTCCGCTGGGAGAAAGACAGCGCAGGAAGCTTTGTCAGCTTTTACAGAATCGCCCTGACAGACTCACTAACCCCTGGGTGTTCGTAAACCAATGATGGTATCAAAGGAGGGCCCACATGTGCCCAAAACACTAGTTTGATATGCTTAAACTGAATATTAGAGTTGGGCAGGTTTACCATTGACTTTGTTAAACATTATTTAAATTTGCACATCCGAGTGCCTCAGGCTTCAGGTGTCCCACAGTGCTGGAAAAAGGCATTCAATGGTATGTACATAGTCATCTGAGGTTATTGCTGCTAAGTAATTAAAAGGTTTTCTAAAGTAGTAAAACAACTAGGACCAAAACACATATTTACGCTGTAGTAATGTGTAGGTTATCACAACGCATGTCATTTTTAATGGCACCACAACATAGTAAAGCAACGCAGCTCCAATGCACACGTGCTACAGCACTGTGTGTTCTGGTGTGCTAAAAAATGGTGCATGTAATTTTGTGCTGCGTTGTCAGCCCCTTACTGAATGTTTTGCCTTAAAGAAGAACTCCAGAAAAAAAAATTTATTAACCCTTGCAGTGGGGCTGCCCCTGTACTGCAAGGGTTAAGTGTTCATTTTTGTCTAGGTTAAAAAAATGTTATACTCACCCAATGTTCTGGACCAGCTTTTTTCTTGTTTCCCAGAGCCTCTCTCCTTCTCCTCTACAGCGGTCTAAGCTCTTATAAATCATCATGCACAGTGTAGAGACGTGAGGATGCTGAGGAAGTTTACAATGCTGCTGTAGAGGAGGAGAGAGGCTGGAGAGAGCGCTGTAACAGTTGGCCAACTCTGAGCTTCGGGTAAGTATAACTTTTTTATTTTAGCACCTGGACAAAGATGAGCACTTAACCCTTTCAGTGTGTAAATATATATATATATATATACACACACACACATACACACATATATACAAACATATATTTATTACATCTCTCGTTTCTTTAGATTAGGCCTTTGGGCAGACTACAAGCTATTCTGAAGAATTTAAAAAGAAATTGGCGGGACAAAGTGGGGTTTCCCTCAGTAGCATACAATGCACCACCCAAGCCTCAAGATCTTTAACCCTTTGGTAGGACAGACAGCATCCATATCTAGTTTATAACTGATAATGGGATCTGCCAGCACAGTATAGACTGTGTATAATAGTAAAAATAACCCAGAACCTACTAAGCACTCAAACATGTTGGCCGACACTGGCACTCACAATGCTCACGCAAAAATACCCAAATGTTATTCACCGTAGCTGCAATTACAAAATTAATTTCTATGAGCACCATCCTTATGTTAATTGTTATGCTAATAATTTATGCAAACCATTGCTTTGCAAAAGGTTTTTGTTACACTCTCCACTGGAGCGATTTCCCAGAACTACCTATCCCTGAGATACGCTGTTATCAAACATGACATGAGAGCCAGCAACAAAAACTTGAGGTTTTAACCCTTCTCTACTCTAGCCCAAAAAAGAGAAGCCTATAGTATTGCATCATTTTTGCTATGTTTACCTTTATAAGGCAAGCTTATAAATTTAAATATAGGAAAGAAAGGATGACAACAAACCTTGAACTCAAATTGCTGAGGCCAAACCTCTTGGCTAGATTCTGCAGCATTTTAACAGGGCTAGTTTCTTCACTAACATATTTGCTCTTTTTGGACGGCTTTGTTTTGCCCTTTTTTTTGTCAATGTTCGCACAGATCTGGCTGTTCTTGTACACCTCATAGGCAGACTTGCCTTTGCCATCCTCATGAAAGTGAATCTTCTGGAAATCTGAAATGATGTTATCTTGATTTTCTTCTATTTTTTCTTTGAAGACAAATCTGGGTTTGTGACCGTAGACCAACATGTCACATGTGTCAGTGTACACAAACTGCAGGATGTAAGTGAAAAGCCCTGGGGGGACTTTCTCAATGACAATCAGATCATGCCCTGCTGAATCCTCTCCATTATGGTAGAGATCTTGAAAGTCAGCTTGGTTACTGTCCCCTGAAGAAAACAGCTTGCGGAAGTAGTCGCATTTCATGGACAGTATGTATTTGTGTGCAGGAAATGTCTGGGAACCCACCAGGAAAGTCACATCGTGAATGTTGTCCAGCTCGTCAACTTCTTCAAGCAGTTTACCAAAATCTTCAGCAAAAATTGAGGAAGACACCACAGGGACTTCAAAAAGGCTAGAAAGCAAAATAAAAACACCAGCTTTAAATCTGCTTATTTGCCATTTCAGAATCATAATTTTTACTGAGTTTTATTCCCCATAACCACATCAAATATGACATTAAGCGTCCAGGATAACAGCTAAGCACGCATCCTAAAAACACAGACCTGGACATTTTACGGCCCGTGGGCTGGTTTGTCTGTCCCTGTCCGGCCTGTGGTCTGGACACAGACCAATCGCCGACCTGTGCTTATTTACGGCTGGCTCACACTGGATGTGCCAGCCTCCAAAGCCATTGTGTCCGCTGCAAGCCATAGCCCAGCAAAGGTCAGCGATTGGTCCATGTCCAGATTGTGGTCGTTTCAGTCATTGACAAAGATGTCAGGGGTCCTTCTCTTCCTCTGCAGTCAGTGACATCAGGGATCCTCCTTTTCTGCACTCATTGGTTGCTAGGAGCGCCGGGGGTCCTAGCAACCAGTGTTGTCAAATGTATTCCTGCCCCCAGCATTCCAGGAGGATGGAAGAATATCTTCTTCCATCCTCTCCAGAGCTCCACCTCCAGGCTCCTGCCTCTGGCCTATCAAGAAAAAGAAATTGAGGCCGCATATTTGGGGACAATAAGCAGGGATCTCAAGTCTCCCTGATGTTCAGGGAGTCTCCCTCAATTGGACAGCAGCTCCCTGACGTCAGCGAGAGAGGCATTTTCTCCCTGAAAGGTTTACTCTGAGTAAACCTTTCGCTTGGCTCTGTCTCAGAAGGAAGAAGCTACTTGCTGCACAGAGAGGGCAACATATACTACTATTGAGAGCAGGTACAGGCACTGAGATCTACTGCGGCAGGGTTGAGAGAGTGCAGTTAACCCTTTGTGGATAATATATTATCAATTATATGTCCTGGTTGTCTAGTTATAGAGAACATTTATTTCATTTGCTGCCCATAGCAACTAGTCAACTGTGTATCAGGGACTTGACTCCTCTGGGTTTTTATATTCGGACGGCGGCTGCTGTAAAAAAACAAAAAAAAACAGAAAGGGCACCTCCCTGAAATGAGAAGGGAACCTCCCTGAAATAAGGTTTTGCAGGTTGGGATGTCTAAATAAGGCTTCAGCCTTCATTTTGTTAAAAGAGAACTATGGCCATAGTTCTCTTCAGGGTCAGAGGAGGACATATATAGTAATGTTCTCCTGTGACCCAAAACGCAGTATTTAGTGGGCTATTGCAGAGCCATGCCGCAGCTCGAACTGATGCCGACAATACTGTCGAGATCCAGCTGATTGACAGCTTTCTCTGACTCTAGAGGCAGAGCCAGCTGTGCCCACCCACTCCCCTGTCCGTTCCTCCAGTCAGCGCTTCAGAAACTGAGAGGCGAGTGGGGGAATCCCTGTGGGGAACGGTGACTTGACAGACACCGCTCTCTGCAGGGAAAGGATTGGGACGTCAGCAATCGGCGGTATGTGTTCACTGACTGCCCAATCAACAGAGCCGACCTGTGACAGCTTCTATGTCACAGGCCGGCTTGAATCCTTCCTTAAATATTTGGGGGGGGGTTTCCCACCTACATCACCACTGCCCGAAACAGATTTGTTTTGAATGAGTGAGGTGAGGTTGGGAAAAATATACTTTGTAATAAACCATGAGACGTGAAATCCCAAATAATTAATACAGACACAGCCTGAATATGGCACATCCAGTCCGTTAGGGGTTGCGGCAACTAATCTATGGGTATGAGGGTAGACTTGTTCCAGTTTATCAATGGGCCAGAATAATGACCAAAGTTCTCAATTATAGACCTGGCATTAGGGAAAGAGGTGTTCATCAGCCGGGAACGACAAAGTGCCAGCTGCATACAATGCATGTATATCCTCTTGACCTTTTACAAAGCCCACCACTTCAGTAGACTGTATTATAAGGAGCAGAGGCTCAATTGCCAGTGCAAGTAGTAAAAGGAGATAAGAGGCAGCCAGCCCTGACACATAATGCGCTGAGGGGAGAAGTCAGTCTAACATAAGCCTGGAGATGGACATAGAGATGTTGTACCCATTTCAAATAGTTTGGACCAAACCCAGATTTTCTAAGTACACCCCATAGATAGAACCACTGCACACTATCAAAGCCTTTAGCCACAGAAACAGCCAACAGAGCTATAATGCCTATATTATACAAGTGTGGGGGTGGGAGTGTAAGAATTTCCCATTTGTCTAGGTCAATTGCAAGGGGGTGTTAGGAGCCGGGGTTACTTTCTGCTTGGCTGCACCTGCTCCTTCTGCCTCCCTCCCACACAGCCACTCTCCCACTTCCCTGGATCGATGCCAATTGTTAGGTAGCAGGCCAGCCCTGGCAGCATGGCACTCACTACCACTGGCTAACGGCGCCCTACTCTGGTGGCATCCTTATTGCTAGGCCCCATATGTCTAGCCTCTTTTGCTGCTACTGGTCCATGGCATTGTGGAGCTCTATTTTCATAGGTTTTTGCTTCCTGGCCCCTGACCTGGCTCTGCTTTGCCTGGACTGCTCACCCTGCTTTTGACCTTTGCTTTGGCTATCTTTAAACTGCCGCCTGACTTGACCGCAGTTTGGATAACACCTACTCTCTTGGATTGCTACCTGCCCTGACCCCTGCTAGGATAACGACTACTCTCTTTGATCTACGTATTCACTCTAACTTGTGGGTTACTGGGTGGGGTCTTTGTTCTCCGAAAATAGCTTGCTCCTTAAGCCCCGGCGGCATCGGAGTATCACTAGGAATACTGCGCCTTATAGAGAAGGCGGCTGCTATAGGTCAGACTTTGCATATGCTCAGCTATTTACAAAGAACTACACCCTAAATGGTATCCCTCAGGGTGAAACTGCCCAGTGTTCTAGGCTTTAGAAGTATATAATGAACAATAAAATCCCATAATAGTCTATAGAACAGGTAAAAGCAGTTTGTCAGCTAGAAGAACCTCAGTGGAAAAAGGAGGAACATAAATATTAGCTATAACACATTTAACAGCATAAACAGTACAATGCACAAAAAGGTACCATCCCTGTTTGTTGGCCTGAACATACCTGCAGGAGAACAAAACACTACGATCAATGAGAATATTAAACCCCCTAGAATAAGAGGAGTAATGAGAATAGATTGAATATTGAAAATTCCACCTATTCAGAAGTTTGAAAGTCTATGCTGTAAGTTGGGTCTCAGAAAACAGTTTACAGCCAGTTTGTGTTATAGTAATTAATCAAAAACAGCATTCCTCTTGACAAAGTCAATTGGTAAATTTAATACAAATACGGAGATATTTGTGAAACTCATGTGATTGGCCCCCTTTGCAAGTGTGAATAGGGCCTAAACATTTTATAAGGACATAACCTTTAATATCCACATAAATCTTTAAGATACTTCAAATAAAATAATGTTACAATTTACTATCAAAACACAAAAGCACTAACAATAACTTACTTTATCCGAGTATACCATTACATGCTATTCTTACAAGATTTCCAGATGAGTAAGCAATACCCCTTAGGAATCAATCATTCTGTTTATTCTCTTAACTCACTGCCTTTATGTATGCGGTTATTTATAAGAGGAGATGAAAACGCTGCTTGGTAGCAAACTTTTTTTTCCTTCTAGGGTTAGTGTTAGCCACTATGTGCTGTCATTCCTGTATATTTTTTTTTCAAACTTCCATGCTCACATATAGTGGCTATACATATATCCATATACTAATTTTAGCCTTTGACATATATGCTTTATTTTTATGAAACCTGAGAAAAAAAAAATCCAAATCGGGCTTGAAACACGGTGACAAGTTATGCAATATGTGAAGTTCCAAAGAAGTTATGATCATACTCACAAACATCAGATCAAGACTATCAAAAAGAGAAAGAGAAATTCACTTGATGTACATACAAAGCACAAGAATGTACATCTTATAAAAAGAACTGTGTGTTCATTTCAAGTGAAGTCTGAACTCTTGCATAAGAGAGTTTTCACCCTCCTCTCTTAGAAATTGAGCCTTATAGCTTTTTATTGACCTTCTATATCTTCTGTTAGCTCTGCATAAAATTCCCCCCCTTCTCTCTGTATTATCTTACAAATCCTTAACACACCGCAATAAATCAGACCAGCTTATGTCAGACTTTGATGTGTGTATTGGTCACCAATATCGCAATAGTCTATCATAATTTGAGCCCACTGGTTAATGGTAATAGCACCTGCATTCCAAATTTATTTCCACGACAGGTTAATTTGACACAAGTTTCAGGTTTCCAAAAATCACCTTTTTTATCTGTGCAGTTTTTCTTCTCACACATCCACTTTCCAGTAAACCCTTCACCTTCTGGAGTGATAAACAGCATTTCATTCTTATTAAGGGCAAAATCAGACATAAACACTTGGCGGCCATAAACCCAACGGCACTGCTTCAGCGAAGTGCTGGAAGACTTCCAGCAAAATACCTTAAAATGAGATAAATTGATGAACTTAAAGTGTAGCAGAACAAATCATGGCAAAAATTCAAATTGTTGAAAAGTCACATAAAGCGAGTTCTCCAAACTCTGAAGTACCCAGTTTTTTACTTCAGCTGCCAGCACTGACCAGAGCAGTAGGAGAGCGAAAGATACATATATGCTTGTTGAGGGTGATGACATTAAAGAAAACCTGGGGGTGGGGTTGAGAGTTAAGACAGCAATTTACAGGCCAAATGCTAGGGAAGTTTTAGGGATCTATTTATCCCTAAGCTGTTAACTGTGCGAACGAGATTTGCTGCACTGCATGGTTACTAGATGGACCCAAGGATCACAGAATACCCCATGTTCCTTGAACTCTACCTAGTATCCAAATAGTGCTGCAAATCTTGTTCACATAGTGTACAGCTGTGCAAGTGGTTTACTAATGAGCCTCTAAGGCTGCAGTCACATGGGGCATTCTGGAAGTCCTGCGGCAAGAGCCTATGTATTCTTGCGGTTGGAATCCCAGATGTCCCCCCCTCAGATACACCCGCTGTACCCATTGAAGTTATAACGAACTAAACCCAAACCTTTTTTTTTGGTACTTTAGTCCTCGTTTGGGTCAAAGGTGCAGAGCCACGCTGCAGCCAGAAAGGATTGCGACAATATTGTTGGGATCCACCCTGCTGCCTGATTGGCAGTTGGCTCTGCCTCTCTAGAGTCAGCTGTGCCCGCCACCTCCCCTGTCTGTCCCTCCAATGAGCTCTGGAGGAACAGAGAGGGGAAGGGGGAATTCCTGAGGAGAGCGGTGACTGCCTCCGACAGATGTGCCTGCTGTCATCCTGTCATTACTTGATAGGGCACAGCAGATACATCTGAATGGGGTCACCTGGGATTCCTACTGCAAGAATCAGTAATTGTCACAGGACTCCCAGAATGCCCCATTTAAATGCAGCTTAAGTGTCAAAATGAGAGCTCTGCGTTAAATGTTATGGCTTTGCCAAGGGGAGAATTAAATGTGGCGTTACTTAAGTGTAGGGACAGTTTTTTGATTAAACATAGCAATAACTTAAACATTTTGGATAGATTTAAAAACCTGCACCTGGCCGTAGTGTTCCTCAGTGAACTCTGACAACTGCTGTGTTCAGGGGGGTACTACACCTACACCTCAATAAAAAGTTGTCAAAAAGTATATAATGAGATTCTCCTAAATGTTCTAAACAAATTCTGAAAAGGATTTCTTTTTATTTATTTTTTTTAAAGGCCAACTTTCACTTTAAAACAAAACAGCAAAGTCCCCTAGAGAACAGATCTCTATTAGGCATGTAAAGGTCTAAATGCATACATACTCTTCCAGCTTGATCCAAGGCAAGTATACTAACAGACTGGCCACCATTTTCTTTGAGATGCTGCGTATCGGCTTTTTGATCCAAATATCCTCCACAAACAAGAACTTTTTTTAAGTTTAGTTGCCTAAAAAAGAAAAAAAAACAAAAAAAAAAACCTGTTCACCGCACTTCCAACACACAGCACAGATTTGTAAAAAGGTATATAGAAATATCTCACTTTGATGCTAGCTTCTTGCACTGGTACTCTGTAAGAAGGTATAGGTCTCCTCTATCAGTAACACAGACTGTAGCTCCATTACTAGCAGCCACAAGAGATATACTAATGTCTTTATGGTGCAGAGCAGAGACTTGCCGAGGACTGCTGACAAGCTTTTCTCCATTGGGATCTACCAGGTATCCTAGAAGAAACAAACCATTAGCTTTTCATGACACCGATGAAGATGGAAATCGGTTGTCATAGAAATATACAGGGACTGCCACTGCAAGCTGTTATGTTAACTCCTGGCATCAATACATTGAGTCGCTGACCCAGAAAAAGCCAAAGATACAAGACATCCTTAACTGCATACAACCCCCCCACCTCCAATCAGTAACACAAAGTATTAAAAGCAAAAGGGTTAAAATGACAGCCAGGGAGCCTTTTTCAGGTGAGGTCAGTGACGGTAGCATCCTTCGTGACAGGTGTCATTTAAACAGAAAAAGCAGTAAAAACATTTGTACTGTGACCAACGACTGTACAAAAAAAAGTCTCTGGTAGGATTACATACCTAATTGACCTCCATTTAGTCCCATTGTATACACTGCATCTCTACTCCACAGGACAGTGTGAAACCTTCCAGCAGTCACCCCTATCACTGATTTGCCTTTCAAAGTTTTGGCTTGAACCTGTTGAAACAAAGAAAATTACTTACAAAAAAAAAAAAAACAACCAAACTTAAAGTTGAACTCTAGACAAACCGCTAAATACACAGAGCAAATACATATATAGGAGCTGTCTAACATGCCAAGGATTTGTATTTCTGCCAATCCAGACCTGAGATTTACTCAGCTCTGCCACACAGTATAGCCAGCCCTGACTTTTCTCTGCTGCAGTTAACCACAAAAGCTAGGTCACTTCCATGCCCCAACCAGTGACCCATGTGTAAAAAGCCCAATAGGAGTGTCAAGCAAAAGGTCTGAGAGTCCAAAAGCTTTTAAAATTGATGTTTAAAAAACAAAACCATAGAATAGCCAACACGTTTTAAATACCCCCCCCATTCCTCAGGGCTTAGAATTAGATAGATTTGAGGACTTAAACTCATGGTCAGGGCGAGTGAATCAATGGATCAACAACAACCCGCCCTGTGAATGGGCAGTGAAGTGGAAGCAACAGACCGAGGAGATCATCTTTCTGCACTCTACTCTTGTCAGCATGTGTCTTGTTGGCCCATGTAAATACCATACACCTGATTGAC
>NW_017307628.1:419909-430979 GCF_000935625.1 Nanorana parkeri
AATGAAATCAAATAAAACACTAGTATTACCCCAGGTACACTCAAAAATGCCTTTTATGTTTTTTACTGAATACATAACTAAACTCCTTGGTGTTCAGCATTAAAGTGGATGTAAACTATAACAATGAACTTGCTTATTTGTTCCCTTTTTGGCCCGTTAAATATGCCATTGAAAACGTTTTTGATATTTGTTTGATGAGTGCAAAAAAAAATCTGCTGACCCTGAAATCTGTTAACCCAAGGCTTACCTTATTGCCTTATTGGCATTATCACACTGCTGTTACTGTTCGACGCACTGTTACTATCATGGCACACCACATGGTAAGCAATTGATCAAATCAATGCCTACAAAAGAAGTACTCATACCTGTCTAGGAATATTACAGCTTGAAGGGGGAGGTAATATGCCTAGTTGATGAAAAGTGTTTAAGCCAAATGTGTACACAAATCCATCCTCTGTCAATACTACGGTATGGTCCTTGGCAGCAGCCACCTGACTACAAGGGTGACCAGTCAGACCTTCCACCAATCTTGGTACCTTGAAAGAAAAAAAAAAAAATATACAAAAGGAGTGTTAATTATATACAAGAAGAATAAAGAGACATGGCCTCTATGAGTTCAGCTTGTATTGCTTGAGTAAGCCAAGGTTATCCTTTGAACTGGAAACAGTTGTAAAGGCCCATTACATAGGAACGTAAAAGCAGAGCACTTGATATTAAAGCCCTAATCAGGCTTCTGTAAAATTTAATCCAAAACAGTTTTGGGGGTTTTGGATAGAGTAAGGGAGGGTTATAACAACCTGTCAGCTTTTTGCCATCTGTGCCCCATTTGGGAGATATCACTTCACTGTTTGATAGCCACAATAAGAAATGAGAGAAAATCCCTCCAACGTGAGGAAATCCCTGGTGTTCAGAATGGTCACCAGAACTAGTGTCCCCACCGGAAAATTTCCCATCAAATCTTGTTCTAGAGACAACACAAAATTTGGAATTTTCTTTCACTTTCAGGGTTTGTTCACACCATAGGGCAGTGTGTTCCGGTCAGAATCGGACCGAAACGCACTGCCCGCATTGCAGCCGGCTCACTTTTTTGCAAGCAGTATTTTGATCACACCGGACCGCACTGCAGACACAGTATGCCTTGCGATCCCGTGCGAGCGATCGCATTGCGCCCGCAGGGCGTGGCTATGGTGCCATTCACTTCAATGGCCTGCCACTCCCCCTCGAGCCTGGCAAAAAGGTGAGCCGTCCTCAATGCGGGAAGTGCGTTCCGGTCTGATTCTGACCGGAACGCACTGCCCTATGGTGTGAACGAACCCTTAGTGATAATGGTAACCAGAACAGATAATAAGGGAGAATCTCACTAATGGACACAGACAGCAATAAAAACTTGATAGATGTTCTAATCCCTCTTCACTCTATCCAAAACTAAAAAAAAAACGGCTTCAGTTGCACTTTAAACTACATATAAAAACTTTTAAAGTAAAATTGTCCAAAAAACATTACAGTTTCCCTACATGTAGGAAAGAAAGTAGATATTTATAGATAATTGCCGGTCTTTTTATTATTTGCATACCTTTTTTTTTTCCTTTTCCTCCCCAGTTTTCTCATGGTGGCCCTTTTTACTAAGGGCAGATTAATCCATATGCCTTTATTTCCTGGAGCTCTGGCACATGTGACTAAGACATGTGACCATGAACATCATCTGAGGGGGGGGGAGGGGGAAATGCCTTTCCCTGACATCTTGTGAGATTTTGCAGTTTACAGATGAGGTTTCCCAGCAATGCACTGCTGATGTAACCTTCCCAGGATGCATCTCTTAGGCATGTGCTACATCACTAACGCCCAAGAGGATCAGGAAGTGGAAAAAAAACAAATTGTATGTAAAAGGAAAATACATCTTTTAACTAATGAGTGTAAGATGATTTCATATCAGCATGCAGAGCTGAATGCTGATGTGATTTTAGTGAAAGGGGCTAAAGGTCCACTTTAAGGACTAGTAAGCTGCAATATATTTAATATTTGCATTTGGGTTTAACCCCTGAATTTAGCGAGCGTTACCTTTACACCACATCAATAGCATAGTAAAATATAGCTTGTAAAGAGATCAATGTCTCAGAACACCAACATATACAAGCTGCAACAATATGACCTCTACCACATTATATGTTTCACCATCTGAGACCATAACATACTAGGCCTGCTAATACACAGATCATATAAAAAAAAATAGACTGTAATATAAACTGTATTGGGAAAATATTTAAATTGCCATCCTTTATTAAAGTGATATTAAATCCTAATTCATTTTTTGCTAATTGAGATGCTGAACATAGGACTTATATTGTGTGCTGCTTTTTATGAACTTCTTTATTCCCGTCTCCTCATTTCACCAGTATCACCCCATCTCTGGCCTTGATTTCTAGTGTAAGGGTGGCTCCTTGCTCCTATGGAGTTTCCTCGGAGTTCCCATACGTGCTCGCAGATGGTATACCGGCTGGCGCTGCCTTGACCGTACATGCACAGGCAGCCTAGAGGAATAGCAATGAAGTGTTGGTGGTGCAAGCGCACATGCGTGACGGCTAAAGAAATTATGGGACATCTAGTCCCGAGGAGGGAATCACAGCGCACTCTCCAAACAGGAAGCTCCTGGAAGCTGCACAGAGGAAACTGGAGGCTGCACCATTCACATGAAGTAAATGTGAGTGTTTATGGCCATTCTATGAAAGAATCATTCATTGGAAAGTGATTAATAGGGCAAGCAGAATGTATCTGAAGAAGAAAAACTAAAGCTTTAGTGCTACTTTATTATATATCAATCTCCTCCCCAAAGATTTTTCCTGAAAGTTGTCCTTTGAAAAAAAAAAAGTAGAACATATTATGAAGACCGAGAATAAAAGCTAAAATACTGTCAAGTTTAAACAGAAACAGTTGGAAGCAGTTTTCAGCGATTAATAGGTAATTGTGATTTAATGTATAAAAGAGAAAGATAGATAGAAAGAGAAAGAAGAGGAGACTGGTTCAAGTGATATACAAATGATGGCTTAGACAATCCTAGCTTGTTTCATATTGTCACCCTTCTTTCCCCCCATTCTACACGTTAAATTTGATGCCTACATGGCGGTGCCTCAGATTTCCCAAGACTTCATGACGGAGAACATGATGTTGCGTTCTTCTTTCAAAAACTCAAATGCTCCGAGTAATCCTTAAGGAAAAAATCTCTTTCATCCTTCTAAATGATCAATGATCTTCACAGCTTTTCCTATTACAACCATTATTAGGTCCTGATGGAGTTACATATGCAAACATACCAGACATGTGAGTTCATCGCCGTGACCAAGCCGACCACCCTGACCATGGCCACAAGTGTAAAGCTGCCCTTTCTGAGACAGGAAGACTGAGTGAAACTTGCAAAGTACCATCTAGAAAAAAAATGAAAAACAGCTGTTATTCTGGATTCATGGTAACCTGTATTACATTACTCCGCTGGTTTGACCGATTGTAATTTATTCCACGTTATATTTCTGAATTAATAAATCATTAGGAATTACAAAATTACAAAGCTGAGGACTGTAACCTCAAACAAAACTACATTTATACCAGCCTTTCATTTCTACATTAAGTCTTTAATGAAAGGCCAGCTCTGTCCAGAACTAAAATGTCACATTTTCCAGGTTATCACTTGGGGACTCCAGCAGTGATGTGTTACCACTAGAATACCCAAATCCACCCAACTTTTGTGGGCAATCCAAAGAAAAACCCAGCAGCAATAGAAGAACACTCTACAGCAGAGGTCTATAGCAGGTGTCACTAAATGGCGGACCGTGTTTGCCGAGCTATGCTGGGTTATGGCTGGCTAACAGTGGATACACTGGCTGCTTCCACTGACAGCCATAAGCCCCTCTGCTTCAGTCACTGGCTGCTAGGACTGCTAGCTTCCTAGCAACCAATGACATCAGGTAGGGTCGGCTGCTACAACTACAAGTGATCTGGGCGGGTTTACAGCCACCTAGATCACTTCTAGTAGCCATGATGGTGCTGCCTGCCCTTATATCTGTGCACCCCCCTTGTTAGCCCCTTTATGATAGCAACATTTAAGTGAAATTTTTTTTTTTTTTTTTAAAGGTGATAAAAAAAAAGTAACAAATAATCAAAAATAAATTAAAACCAACCCTGCCGTGAACACGTGCACGTAAGGCACGCATGTGCATGTAAAAAAGGGGGTGGGTGCTCACATCAAGCAAAAAAAACAAATAGTGTGATGCGCCTAGATGGGCACATCCGCACTGTGCCTGGGAACACACACCAGCAGCTGTGCAATGCAGCTGTTGCTGAGGATGCAGTCTATATGGGCACGGCACGAACGTGAACTGCGTGACCATTTGGTCTGGAACGCAACTCGGACTTCGGCTCAATAAAATGACATTCACTGGATCTCCTTGAAATGTAATTCACTACCCCTGGTCTATAGGAAGCACTCTCTACATATAAACATAGGGGCTTTAAAGGCACCAAATTATAATACATATATCACTTAAAAACATTCCATTTGTTGAATCGACAGATCATACAAACAACGCTTTTTGCCTCCCTGTCAGTAGTGGTGGCTAAAAATAAGTAACGGCAAAGGTGTCCCCAGGGGTGTCTGCGCTGGAGACTTCTTTCAAGTCAGAAATGCAGATTAAAAGTGAAAAATAACCGATTGCTTGAATTTAATGTTAATAATCAATGATACCTGTTTGATATATATGCCTGAGCGAGGAAACATGTCCACTACTTCTGGGTGATGTTTACTTTGTTGGCTTCCATGGCCCAAAGTGAAATTAATATTATTTCCCCACGTGAAAACTTCAGTGGGATCTAGGAAAGAAAAAACATTTTAGCATTAGGTATGGCAAAATTATATTATTCCGGTGTCACGGAGTCAATTTAATTGTAAAGCCATTACAGTAGTATTACATTTTCAATTTTTTTTTTCAATATTAAATCCAGGATCAAACAAATATACATTGCCCAGAAAAGTATTTCCTTAAATTTTCGGCCAAGCTCTTTGTTATTATGTTCCTAAACAGCTGGCTCCAACTCTCTCAGATCCAATTTCCTGAACTTCCTGTCCAATACGAGGTCACAAAGGACAGAGCAGGTTCCAGAAACTGTCCATCTACTAGCTTGGAGAAGGAAGGATGGAAGAGTGTCTTGCCTTGTTACTAACACACACACACAAAGGTGGCTCCATAGGAACCTGCAAGGGAAATGAGCCACCCAAAAACATGATAGCAGGGACAGTGCTCAGAAAGCAGCTGATTATGCAGTAAAATAAAACTTTTAGACATCAAGGAGAAGCATTCATTGTAAGTGATTTCATCACCATTTAAAAGAGCTTAAAAACCTTTTGACTTTAATATAACTTTAAAAATGTCATCCAGACCTGCTACTTGAATGGAATACCAGATGTATTAAACAGGTTTCTGGGCTTTACAATATGCATGATTTTTTTTCTAAGCAAAAATCACATGGTGGTTGAGGGCTTGTTCACACCAAGTGCAGACCAGATCTGCATGTGTTTCTGTACACGCAGTGCAGTGGGTTGTGCCGCGTTTTTTATGCGTTCCGGGTCGTTTTTGGTTAGAATGGGCTTTAAGTGCGTTTTTAAAGCATTTGCATGCGTTCCAGAGCAGGTAAAATAGGGCTTGCTGCAGTTTTTTTACATGCTCTGGAACTGAACGCTGCAGTGTGAACTAGAGCCCAAAATACCATTGGAATACATTGGACGCAGTTTTCATCCGGTCTGTAACTGCTCTGCTCCTGGAACGAGCTTGGTGTGAACAAGGCCTCATAGTTAGAATTTTGTTAGTTCACATAGGAGGCAAGAAAGTTTCCCAGTCTGCACCTTTATTTATCCTCATCACTACAGTAAAAAACAAACAAACGTCAATTAGACTTCACCAACCATGAACATAAAAATGTTATAATAGAATTCTAATGCCGCTTAGCTCGACTTTGAAGCAAAAGGATCAATAGGAAAGTGATACAACACGCATTTGCAATCTTCATGCCTTTTTTAAGAATGTTTTCCTTTACATACAACTAATCCTAGTACCGTATATGCCGGCGTATAAGACTGGTTTTTATACCCAAAAACACTGCCCGAAAATCGGGAGTCGTCTTATACGCCGGGTATACTGTATGTAGCTGAAGGACGGAACCCGGAAGATGGAGGACGCTGCAGGGATCTAGACTGTAATCCCGGGGTTACCACTTATGGTACTGAAAATTAACCCCGAGCCACACTCGGGAATACCGCCATGGATGTTAGTGGGTGCATTTAAACATTATTTTGGGCTATACTCGTCTTATACGACGAGTATAGCCCAAAACCTATATTTTAACACAAAAAGTAGGGGGTCGTCTTATACGCCGGCAAATACGGTACCCAAAATGTTACTATCCGCCTTCCCCTGTAAGCAATGCAGAAGTCAGGTTTTTCGGTATGCACCACAAGTGTTAGGGAACATGTTGACTAGAGAGGAAAGTAGAATAACCAGAATGATAACCTCAACAGTATGCTGCTGCTCTTCCAGTGTCCAATCAGCACAATGTGGGTGTGTTTGGACACAGTATTCTTGCCCAAGCTGTACTGCTGTTAGGATTCTGGCTGCACTATCTGGCAAGAGAACCTGGCTATACTAAGAACAGGTGGAACGGCATAACAATATGGCTTATGAGGGGATGCATGTAAAGAGGGTTCCTCTATTAGCAATGGGTAGATAAATGATTTACTCTGCAGAAGTAATACTACCCTCTTCAGGCACGTAATAAATACCAAGTGTGGGTCGTAGATTAAAAAATAGAAAAATCTAGAAAACCAAGTATTTATATGTAATGCTATTTTCTATACTTTCTTACCATAAGTTGATAACACCTGACACTATGTCGGTGCTGACTAGTCTCCGAGGAAGAACAAAAAAAAAAGTGATACACCTACCGCTGCTCTGAAAAACAACATGGGAAGGACGGTCTTTCATTACAAGATCCAAGGGAGAAAATCCATCTTTATCCTGAACGTGCAGATTACTCCCAAGCTGGAAGTAGACAAAACATCAGATGAAGTGACAATTCACACCATGTTATCCACCACAGAATACTAAAGGCTGTCAGATCCATATGTCCCTTTTCTGAAATGAGGCTCCAATCCAGAGCAGCCCGAATCCCAGAAGTAACTATAGTCCAAAGATGATATGCTTGCCCTAAAAGTAGCACCTCTCCCAAGATTAATGATGACAGCCCTAGACTGGAGCGTCAGCTGATCCAGTTTAGAAAGATTAGGACAAGTTCCCTATAAATATAATAGGTCCCTTGTATAAAGAATTGTCTAGCCATTGCCATCAACACTCTCATTCCATGTTTTCGGACGGAACGCTAAAAGCAACACCGAAAGGAAATGTAATAACATGAGGTCCAATTTAATAATACAAATGGTATCATTTGTATAGCCGGCTGCCCGGCCAATCAGGAAGTCGGCCAATGACCTGCCCCCGAGCTTCCCGAGTAAGAAGCTGGCTCGATGCTGATTGGCTGGGAAGCTGGCTTCCTGGCCAATGAACATCAAGCCAGCCAAAAAGCCGGTTCAATGCTGATTGGCTGGGAAGCCGGCTTCCCGGCCAATCAGCATCGAGCTGGCAAAAAACTGTATGTTTAAAGTAGGGATGCACCGATAACGTTTTTTTCATATGAAGTACAGGTACCGATATTCATCTTTCGGTAATCACCGAGACCGAGTACCAATAACAGTACTTCCGCTACCATGGAGCCTGCTTCCCGAGCAATCAGAAAGCTGGGCGGTGTGCCATTATCCGCCGCTCGGCTTCTTGATTGCCCGGAAAGCCGGCTCCATGCTAGCGGAAGTACTGAAAGATAGATATCGGTATTCGTACTTGATACCGAAAAAACACTATCGGTGCGCCCCTGCTTTAAACACAGATGTGAATGGAGACTAACGGTTTATGAGAACTACATTACCTTTAAGAGAGAAAATGCACAATGAATATGCCCATAAAAGATACTTCTGTGGAATGCTGTCCACCCAGATTCTTTGTCTTTCACCGACAAGTCCACCCCTTTTGACGCCAACCAATCCAGCACTTCTTTCTTTCCACAGGACGCGGCAATGTGAAGAGCGTTGCGCCCATAATCATCCTTTAATGTAGTGGCATTGCAGCAGTAGGAGGAGAGGAAAGCCTTAATTTGCTGCTCACTTCCCCGGGTCACTACCGAGATCACATCCAAAGCATGCTGCAGAGAGCGGCACCGTGTCGTACATTCTGGCCATACCAAATCCATTTTTGGGGGGAGGGGGGAAAAACTACTTAAATATTAGCAGATTCCAAAAGCACAGATCAGCCACACAACAGAAAAACAAACATTGTCTCCTTCATTTGTGAGTGTCAAAACTCCTTTGGCACTATATTATTAATAATAAATATTTGTACAAATGTAAACCAGCCAATGCTGTCCTTAACGTCTATACAAAAATAGAACTATGTGCTACAGTCCTCTGTTTTTAAGTTCCTGCCATGAGTCCAACGCAGAGAGGAGGCAGCTAGGTCAGAGGGAGGGGAGCTCCCCCCGCTCTGAAGACGTTTCTTCTTCTTAAAATTCCATGATTGCAAAGTGGCCCTAAAGAGACAAAAGAATATATATATTTTAAATGTATTAAGGATAATAAGCAAAAACAATGAAAATGCTAAGCAGGTTTCAGAATGTACACTTAAAGGATAAGTACACTTTAAGGCAAAGTATACATATTAATTTGGCTCCTTGAAGCTGACCTAACCGAGCTCTCGGAAACATGAACAGGGGAAGGGTGGGATCGGTTAGGATTAGGGATGCACCAAAATTTCGGCCATAAATGGTACTATAGGCAAAATGGCGATAGTACAAAGACAGATGAAAATGCAGTGCATTCGTAGCTTCTCTACTCCCTGCTGGTCGCTGGCTGCAAGCTTCGCTCTGTGTCCCCTCAGATTCCCGCTGTTCTCCCCCACTTGTATCGGCAGAGGCAGCGGGGACTGGAGGGGTCACAGAGCTGATCCAGCTGCTGACACCCAGCAGGGAGGAGAAAAGCTGCCAGGAGGCCGAGCGGGGCGGTGCGGGAGGAGAGCTCGGCTTTTGTGACAGCCGGAGCAGTCAGGATGGAAAACGGAGCACAATACTGATCACTGACAATGAGTGTTTGTAAATAACTGAGGACATAGTAAGCTTACTATATTCCCAGTTATGAATGAGCAGGTAAGTGTTACACATCACTTCCTATTCATTTATGAATGGGGACATAGTAAATATTTACGATCCGCTCACTTTATGAATGAACAGGAGGCGGCTCAGTACAGAGACTTCCTGTCCATTCATGACTGGCCTGATAGTAAATTTACTATCTCCAGACTGAATGAACAGGAAGCCTCTGTACTGAAAGCTTCCTGTTCATTGAGTGCTGAGGCTGCAGAAAAAGAGATTATGAACTCAATCTATGGGGCCCTATCCCACTTGGGAAAACGGTTGTGGCAAGGAGAGGGAGACTTGCAGCTCTGGATGTCAACAAACAGAGCAGCAGCCCTTGGATCCCAATAAGTACGGATCTGTGGAGGGGGAGGAAGTTGAGGGGAACTGGGGGTGCAAAGAAGAACACTTATTCTTTAAAGTGCACTTACCCTTTAAAAGAAAAAGAGGCAGGCAAAAATAAAAACACTTTTTTCAAACAGGTATAATAATCATTATAAAATAATAAATATTTTCCGTTCACAGCTGGTCCTTTACAGATCTGTGTCCCCTGTGCAAAATACTTGGCTTACAGTGAAGTTAGAGTCTCTCATCTTAGTTTATATGTGTAGGGCAGGGATGACCAAACTCCGGCCCTCCAGCTGTGGTGAAACTACAAATCCCATGAAGCATCTCTCTCCGGGAGTCATGTCTGTGGCTGTGAGAATCTTGCAAAGCCTCATGGGATTCGTAGTTCCACCACAGCTGGAGGGACGCAGTTTGGCCATCCCAGGTGTAGGGAGTCTCGACTCTAATTCCTAATATAGCTTTGATGGCAACCTGACCATTCATGTCAGCATAATCATATACTCATACTACCCCCTGACCCCACAGGACTACCCTCCACCCCCTGACCCCATATGACTACCACTAGCTAGCCCATAAAAAGCATCACCAGAGCAACCCTGCGTTCGTCTTTACTCCTCACTCCAGACCACCTAACTCTGGAAGGCCCTCCCTGTAGTATTTATACAGGCATTTTTATGCACGTTTGGGCTTGAGCGTTTTTTTTTTTTAATAAAAAAAACGAATGGAATGCTAGTTACTAGCCAAGAAAACGTGTTTTTTTTTTTTAAACTCTCCCTTTGAAGTTTATTGGAGCCTAAACACAAATCTGACCCAAAAGAAGGGTATTTATTATTATTATTTTTAGCCAATGGCAAGCTAGTTACTAGGCAAGAAAACACAGGAAAACCGTGGTCCAGTGGTCACCTGGAGAGGATACAATAATAAATCCTTGACAGGGACTCCAATCCCTCACCACTCTCTATTGGTTATACATACATGTTATACATAATTCACGGCTCCTGTGTGGCCCTAGGGAGGCTTCACATGTATTTCAGACATCCCCTACAGGGAGCAATCTGTCATGGTGACCATTGTCTAAAAGTAATGGGAAATCCAACATTTTAAAGTTGTCACCAATGATGAACGTGTCCGCAAAGGGGAATTCTGCGTGTATGCATTTCCTCTTCTTTCCTGTTGTACCTCCAGGACAGGAAGTGAAATCTCTCCAAAGGGACACATAACCTGGCAGGGGTTTAACCACCTCCGGGCCGGCCGTAGTAAAAAAACGGCCGGCCCGAGCTCTCTAGATCTGAGCGGGCGTCTTTAGACGTCCGCTCAGACACGCACCCCGAGCGGCGCGCGCGAGCGGGAAATGGCCGAAATTTAAAAACAGGCAGCGATGCCTGTCACCATACAAGCGATCCGCCGGCTGTAGAGCCGGCGGATCGCGTGTATGGGGTGCCGATCAGT
>NW_017307628.1:431045-460984 GCF_000935625.1 Nanorana parkeri
ATTTATATAAATCACATGCACCAACTCATTTCATCATCTTCCACTGTAACCAGCCAAGGGATTCATTGATTTCTATGTATCTAATACAAATGATCAGATAAAACCACATTCACACCATTTCCCTATTTTGAAGAAGACATGAGTTATGTAGTTGAGCCATGTCTGGCACTAGGGGGTGTGGTATATATCAGGCAAGCTGGGTACTCCAACTGTTGAGGAACTACAAGTCCCCTAAGGCATTGCAAGACTAACAGTCACAGGCATGACTCCTAGAGGCATGCTGGGATTTTTAGTTCCACTACAACTGGAGTGCCCCGGTTGCCAACCCCTGGCATACGCTCTATGATCAGTTCACACCCTAAAGCGCATGATACACTATACAATCAGATTGTACCATCTTAGATCTACCACCAACATCTATGTAATGTGAGGACCTGTGCGATTGGATAGAAATTGACTAGACTGCATAGGTTTGTCCTCATTGTACATAGTTTTGACGAATTTAAATGAGATTGTGCAATCAGATTGTAGTGTGTATGGCCCACCTATACACACAGAGGTCATCAGATCTTCCCATACACTAGCCCATGTCAGCCCAATGCCCACATATAGGATTAGATAAGCGAGCCAGCGCTGTAATGGGACATGGAGGCGATCAGCAGCAGCTGTCAGATCATTGCATCATCCTAATGACAGGGCGCTGGAAGTGAGGACGTAGACAGGCTCTCACCGGTTGCTAGTTGAAGACAGAAGAGCTGGGGGCACACAGGGACATGACACACATTACAATCTTCATGACAGCGACCCACCAACAACCTGTGTCGAAAGTGCGAACTTATCGAGTTGTGGGACCGCATTACTTCCGGTTTCAGGCATCAACAACTCATTGGGAATAACAGAGAATCTTATTGGTAGGAGAAGTTCACCGAGCTGGAGGAAGCCATACAAAAAGTCCCACACCAATAGTAAAGCCCGGTGGATGACAAGCCTCTTCCTATTGGCTAAGGAACTTCACAACCACTTTTCTGATTGGTAACACGCCATGTCACACTTTAGCCTATTGCTTCCTGCAATCGCTAGCCCTTTTCCGAACGTCAGGACGTAAAGCACGCCTTCGTGGTGGGTGACGTACGAGGAGAGGCGGGCTATAACTGGGTAGTACGACCTATTACAGATAAAGGTACATTGTGCAAACCTCTTATTGGCCATCGTCTCTGTCAAACGCTGCACAGGTGTTTCCATGTCCTCTCGGTGGCGCTCGTATACCGAAATTCCCAATTATAGTTACTAGCTATTGTCAGTAATATGGAGGCGCCCTCTAGAGGCAAGCCTTCATTACAGCAACCTAAATAGTCTGCGTGTATAGAATTTCTTTGGAACACGTATTTATAGTGTATTTCCACGTTTGTAGTCACATTCTATAACTCCCCTTTCCATCTGTTTATGTTACATAGTAAGAGCTCTCGGTTGTCTATAACGGCTCCTAAATGGGCTTTGCGGGCTCTCTATGGGGCTCTGAGGTGGCCTGTATGGGCTCCCAGGGAGGCTTTGGAGCTTCCAGGTGGTCTATAAGGGCTCTTAGGTGGGCTCTACAGTCACTCAGATGGTCTGGCTTGGTTCTCAGGGGGCTGTGCAGCTCTCAGGTGGTCTATAAGGGCTCTTAGGTGGGCTCTGTGGGCACTGAGATGGTGTGTATTGGCTCTCAGGGGGGCTGTGCAGCTCTTGGGTGGTCTATAATGGCTCTGGGGGCACTCAGGCGGTGTGTATGGGCTCTCAAGGAGGCTGCGGTGCTCTCAGGGGGGCTGTGCGGCTCTGCCTCTAACTAGACTGCCACTCGCTGCTGGCTAGGTCCCCAGGAGGCCCCAGCGAGCGGCCGTCTAATATGCCGGAATAGAGGGCCACCGCTGCCTGATTGTGGCTCTCCAAAATGCAGCTATGGCTCTATTGCGCGTGTGCCAGCCAGATACCTCAGAAACCATCCTTGGTGTCAGTGCACCTGCGCGGCTCCTCTCCCCATGGCATTCTACAGCTCTCCTCACTGCGCCTGTGCGGCATTCGACAGCAACATCCGGCATCTCTGAAGATCGTTACTGCTCCTGCGTGCCCATCAGTTCAGCAGTACAACAGACTTGGGCTCTCGTGCCAGTAGAGAGGGCCCCGCATGCACGCTCTAGGTTTGCCACCACTGCCCTAAGGCAATCGGATATTTCCTGGATCAACAATCTCTGGTGTTTTTTCACTTAGAAAATGATAATATCTAGTTATATTCTGTGCATTCAGTAATGCATTCAGATTTTTTTTGTAACAATTAACTGAGCTAGCTAGAACTAGTTCATGAGGAATTTAATTCCACATTTTCCCAGCTCTAACTGTGAAGAATCCTTTCCATATGCAAAGATTAAACCTCTTTTCCTCCAGATGCAAAGAGTGCCCTCTTGTCCTTTGCAGTGGCTTTAAAGTGAATAATGTGGCGCCAAGCTCACTATATGGACCATTTATGTATTTATACATGGTGATCATGTCCCCCCCTTAACCCCTTCATGACTGACTTCTACAGAGAGAACAATTTTAGGTCAGTTAATCTTTCCTCAAAGCTGAGCTCCTCTCTCTCCTGGCTGTCTCTCCTCGCTCTCCTGGCTGTCTCTCCTTGCTCTCTCTCCTGGCTGTCTCTCCTTGCTCTCTCTCCTGGCTGTCTCTCCTTGCTGTCTCTCCTGGCTGTCTCTCCTGGCTGTCTCTCCTTGCTCATCCTCCTGGCTGTCTCTCCTTGCTCATCCTCCTGGCTGTCTCTCTTCACTCTCTTGGCTGTCTCTCCTCTCTCCCCTGACTGTCTCTCCTCTCTCTTTCCTGGCTATCTCTCCTTGCTCTCTCCTGTCTGTCTCTCCCCGCTCTCTCTCCTGGCTCACCTTGCTGTATTCTGCAAACAGTGTAGTGCAACAGGCTGTGTAAGCTAATATTCTTTGACATAGGACATAGTACATAACACTTCAACCACCAGTATCCACCAGAAAGGTGTCAGGGAGCTTGGCTCAGCAGACTCAGGCTAATAGGTAACCATGTGTGCACAGCTAAATAAATATACCAAAATGGAATAAAGGGGCCACCTTTCACACCCTTCATGATCTACCAGCATCAGCTTTGAGAGCTACTGGTAGATCACAATCTACCTAATGGGCAGCCCTGATGTAAAACAATCTTCAGAAGGCAGGCTCTGTGTGTTGTGACACAAGAAAGTACATATTAACAGGGCTGAGTGAAATTCTGTCAGTGCATTGAGGAAGTTCATCCCATGGGCATTGTGTACAAACCAGCAAAATAAATCTCTCCTTGCTCATCCTCCTGGCTGTCTCTCTTCACTCTCTTGGCTGTCTCTCCTCTCTCCCCTGACTGTCTCTCCTCTCTCTTTCCTGGCTATCTCTCCTTGCTCTCTCCTGTCTGTCTCTCCCCGCTCTCTCTCCTGGCTCACCTTGCTGTATTTTGCAAACAGTGCAGTGCAACAGGCTGTGTAAACTAATATTCTTTGATGTAATACATAGCACTTCAACCACCAGTATCCAGCAGAAAGGAGTCAGGGAGCTTGGCTCAGCAGACTCAGGCTAATAGGTAATCATGTGTGCACAGCTAAATAAATATAACAAAATGGAATAAAGGGGCCGCCATTCACACCCTTCCTGATCTACCAGCTTTGAGAGCTACTAGTAGATCACGATCTACCTAATGGGCACCCCTTCTCTAGAGTGTATGATGCATGCATGTTTTTAGTCCCCAACTGCAGCTTTACATTATCAACATTAAACTTAATTTGCCAAATAGATGCCCAATCACACAGTGCATTCACATCTGCTTGTAAGTTGGAGACATCCTGTAAGGACTTTATTCCACTACATAGCTTGATGTCATCTGCAAACACAGAAATTGTACTTTTTAGGGATGCACCTATACCAATACCAGTATCGGCGCCGATACTGGGCATTTTTCAAGTACTCATGAAAATGCCCTGATACTAAGCGCCGATACTGGCACTTTAAATGTTTAAATGGGTTCAGCTGCCTGAAGTCCTGAACTTGCTGGGAGCCTCAGCAGCCGGTCCAGCCTCTTCCGCCCCATCGCCCGCACCCACGAGACCCCGTACTGCATGGTGAGACACCACACACAGCCCTGGGGAGAATGCACGGCCCTGGAGAGACACCACACACAGCCCTGGAGAGACGCCGCACAAAGCCCTGGGGAGAATGCAAAGCACTGGGAAGATGCTGCACACAGCCCCGGTGAGAATGCACAGCCCTGGTAAGAATGCACAGCCCTGGGGAGACCTAATGCAGCTCTGGGGAGAATGCACAGCCCCTGGGAGATGCTGCACAAAGCTCTGGTTGGAATGTACAGCCCTGGGGAGATGCTGCACAAAGCCCTGATGAGAATGCACAGCCCTAGGGAGAATGCACAGCCCTGGGGAGATGCTGCACACATCTGATGGGCTTAAAGTTAAAGTCATTTACGCATTAAATATCTCCCCCCGTAGAGGAGATTTTGATAGGATCCTTCAACAGCGGGAGAAGATGTGGATCTATAGATTAAATACAATGATTCCGATAGGATTAAACAATGAATGCAGCCTTAATGTCTTCTTATAAGACAAACTGTCTCCAACCTATCCCTATAATGGATCCACTTCTTCTCCAATGATCCACTCACACGGGGACCAATCCATCCTAAGAGTGTTAATATATCGTTTAAAAGTAAAAATCTGTATATAAAAACGGCTACGGTATGTAGAAACCATTTTCATTTGCAATACAGAAATGTAAGTTTTATTTGACACTGTCTAATGAAACCGATAGAAGGTTGTATCAAAGGAGGGAGAATTATCCTTTTAAACATAAACCAATGAATGTAAAAGGAGGAAAAGAAATGGGCGTGACCCTACTACTTAAGGAACATCTCTCCCAACTTTTGATTATGTCCTGACGAAGCCCCGTACAATGGGAGGGGTGAAACGCGTCGACAGATAGACAAAGATCAAACGTGCAGTCATCACACCACAAGTGGATATATGATCCTGAAACCTGATCCTGAAGATTTGCCAATCTTGGTAAAATCCTAAATTGGGGCTGGCGGTTCTCACAGACGGACAGACTATATCCTGAACATCCAGGAGATTACCAAAGATCCACGGAGTAAAAACACCACTCGAACCTACCATTGGAGACCAGATTACAACAAACATCTCCCGGAGGAAATAGCGAGACGTGCCCATACTCAAGTGGACTATCGAATCACACTGGAAAAATCCCCAAACCGCCCGGACTTCGAGAAAACTACAGTAACGCGAGTGATAAAAAAATTTATATATACATATCCGTTGAGGACATCATTTAAATATCACTCTGAGGTAGAGATTTACAACATCTATACTCAACACTAAACATAAGGAGAAAGAGAAGAAAAAGTCAGGCGGTTGGTCAATTAAAGATAACCCAGTGATAGTCTGTCCCCTCCCCTCTAAACAAAAGGACTTGTTACACCTCACCGCTCTAATTAGGGTAATTCATTGCTGATGAATAGGAAGGAGTTAATTGCACATATGGCTAGACCGAAGCCAGTGGCATTTAACACCAAACAACAGGAAAACTTAATTTCAAATAATAAACAGAAAACAGAAGGCAAAATAATTTGGAAGTAAAGTAAAAATAAATCCCTCCGAAATAAGAAGATATCTACACAGGAAACATCAAACTAACAAGCAACATCTGTAAATACCTGTCATAATCCAACGGAAAGCAGAGAAAGCCAGTGTTGCAATCACTGATCTGTCTAGATTCCTTCATTATATCTGAACAGGGAAACCAGAACAAAATCTCTTTCCCCTTTTTTTTCTCCTATGTTTGGGACCATCCCCTCGGTTTTTGTAGCTCACGCAGGTTGACATGCATGTGGGAATCTATATGGAGGAAGAGAGACCGAGGTAATAGTTACATCGGTCACTTTCCCACACGGTGGGGACTCAAGGTTAATATTAATGAAGATCGATCCAGATATTATTTATGACTGTATGTTATCCACAATGTTTTTAATGGTAATTAGTGAGTCTAATGTGCAATCGTAAATGTTTTTTCAATAAAATTATCTTTTTTACAATCAATTGACTTGTCCGGATCCCTAAGCTGACCGCTACACAGCCCTGATGAGAATGCACAGCCCTGGGGAGAATGCACAGCCCTGGGGAGATGCTGCACAAAGCCCTGGGGAGAATGCACAGCCCTGGGGAGAGCACATGCAGCCCTGGAAAGATTGCACAGCCCTTGGAGTCAGTGGTAGAACTACCAGGGTCGCAGTGGTTGCAGATGTGACTGAGCCCAGGTGCTCCACCACTGTCCTTAAAATCATTAGTATGTATTGTTTTAGAAAAAAATGACACATGACACTAAAAAAAAGTATTGTAAATAGTATCGGCGAGTACTTGAGGAAAAGTATCGGTACTCATACTCGGTCAGGAATAAATGTTATCTGTGCATCCCTAAAAAAAGCTGCCCTCTATCCAGTGAGGGAGAGCCTCACATGCTATTAAGAGAAGAAATAAATAAATTATCCTTATCCGAATCCACCAACGAATTCAGCCTCCTCTCTCCGACGCTGGCAGAAGTGATACAACGCGCGCCTGTTACGATTTAAGCAGACACTCGTTGTATCCAGCTTCTAACAGGGTAAGCAAAATGTACAGCAAGCTTCCCCACTACACTAATAGCGCAACTTGCCAGAAGCTGGATACAGTGCGTGCGCTGTATCCAGCTTCTGGCAGGTTATGCAAAATGTGCAGTGGGCTTCCAAAAAAATATAGGCACTCGTTATCCACTTTTAATGTACAGAGAAGAAGAGGTGGAGCTCTTACAGGAACAGGTGGAGCCTAAAGAGGAATGGGTGGGGTTTACAGATGAAGGGGTGGGTCTTAAACAGGAAGAGGTGGGGCACATTTTGATGGGGGTGCCCAAGTTTAGTCTTGCCCTAGGGCAGCACAAAATCAAAATGCACCACTGACAGGGACCATGAGGAACAAACGTAGCCACCCTCCAGAAGGAAAGACAGTGTCAGAAATGATTTGAGGATCTGAGTGATACACAAATAAGATATAATTTTGTTAATAGTTAAGGTAGTTGAATACATTTTTAAGGTTTAACGCCTGAGTTTTGTGTCACTCTAAAGGTGCCATCACTAAGCAGCACCTAGGCTATCATCACACTCAGGAAGCTTGACTGATTCTGGCCATCCCTTATTCTTAGAATCCCCTGCAAATTTTAAAGCTAGGTTACATTATGCCAAAAAAAGCTGAGCAACTCAGACTTGGAACCCATCACCTGCTCTTTTCAGATAGCGGTTGGTGTGGTGCATGTTCTATAGTCACTGCCACTTAGCATCAGAAGTATAATCTGTCCAATTTCCACAGTCTAAGAGAAAGTGGGAAACCCCTTTAATAAACCTGCTCACAAGTTCTAGAGGATAGATATGCAGAACTACCTTCCATATGTCTCATATGTCTTACCATGGCAAGTACCTTCATATTTCCATAAATACCTGTTGAAAAGGCAGCATTTTCAAGCCTGTGTTCATCGTCTTCTAGCTAATAAATGAATCGGTGTCATGAGGTTAAGAGGTGAGAAACAGGCATTCCTGCATAAGTGATATAGTTGGGCCCTTAGGAGCCACTGCTGCATCCCCTGTTGCTACGCTATTGTTCTTAAAGTAAACTTCTCAGTAACATAATGGACCTAAAGGGGCTGCAGCACTATGATAAGGCATAACTCCCAACTGTCCCTGTTTTAGAACCTAATCCCTCTGTCCAGCATTCTTCCTCAATTGTCCCTCTTTTTAGACTGATATATAGACCTCTTTAATAAATGCACTATTTACCTGCCTTGTTAACTTGTGTGTTATATACCTCAGTAGAACTTCCACGGACCTTTCTAGTATTGATTTATTATTTTAAATAGCCAGTATAAAGGAAAAGTAACCAACCTAAATCTGCCCAGTGAGGTCTAATGGTGATTTCAAGATGCCTTCATTTCACAGTGGAAGATTTACCCGCAGCAGAAGTGTGAGTAAAATCCAAAATCATTGCTCATAATCTTGACAACACCTGGATGGGTGGTTACTTGGGGTGTATAAATCTGCCCATTGAAGTCTAACGGTAGTTTCAAGATGCCTTCATATCACAGTGGAAGATTTACCTGCAGCAGAAGTGTGAGTAAAATCCAAAATCATAGCTCATAATCTTGACAACACCTGCATTGGGGTGTGTTTATAAAAGTTTTCACAAGATTCACACGACTTTCATCCAATACTTAAAATTTTTCCTAATTAGATTCCATTGAAAAAAAGTAGGAATCCTGTGTAAAAGCTCTGTGAACCTCTGATGAAAAGATTTATAAATAGACCCCATGTATTACTTTACTTACAGTTCAGAAGTAGAGGTCCAATTTTCTTTTGTCCAAGAAAACTCCTTTTGCATTCAAAGTTTTTATAGTTACAAACAGAGCATACATCATTCTGTCAGATTTATGGAGTAACTCTTTGTACAGGCATTTGTGAAACATAACAATAAGCAGATGCCATATTAAATATTCTCATAAAGTCCCTCTGTTAAATTCCAGAACAACTAACCATGAATCAATGAAATGTTCAGCTTTATGATTCCTTTTCCTTTCCTCTGTGGTATAGGATTGCTTTTTGACTATAAGAAACAGATTGTCATAAACTAGTATTAAGCACTTAGCTAGTGCATTTCATGAAAGTAATTTAAAGCAAGTAACCTGTTTGTGACATGCAGAACTTAATATTCAATTGTACCAGCCTATAAAAATAAATGATGGTTACCTCACCAGGCAACCATACCACTGCAAGCTTTTATAAATAAGGAGCCTACACACGTCTCTTTTACATTGCCCCAAAGGGGCCTCATCCTAACTCCAAGGGTTTTCCATACCTATTGTGGAGACAAGTGGCTCCTGCATTAAACAAGTTAAAAAAAATAATGTAAGTTCCAACTGCTCCAAGTTTCTGACAAGTTGAAAAAGTCCTATGTACAGCAATGAACACTTCCAGCTTCAGAATTACTTATGTTTTGCCCTCTTGGCTAGTGATCTTTAAACACGCATTGTGAAATCTGGGGAATATCAGGCAATCAATAGCCACTCTTTGTCCCACCCAAGACTTACTTCAACAAACGTTCCTCATATCTGCTCACTGATTATAACTGGTGCAGATGACTGATCCGAACTGGCAAAGACAACCTCAACAGCCTACCTTTGCTTACAGTCTACTTGCTGGTGCTTAGAGTCTAGTTCTTACAGCTGCCTGCAAAATTCATGGTATCGTGCAGGTAGTTGCAGAGAAATCACTTTTTTTTAACCCTTTCTACAAAGCGCCTCTACAATTATCCAGCGGTCTCTGGAAGTCTCAGCTTTCCTTGTCAGCTTTGCTTACTTCCCACATTGGATGTGACTCCTTGAGTACCTGTAAGATACAATCCCCCTATTGATCAAAACAGGAGCAGAGAAAATCTGGAACAGCTGTACATATCAACCGATCCGCTTATATCTTTGATTTTTAAATCCTAACTGAACAAACTGAATAGACTGAATAGAGAAGCTGATTGCTTGCTATGGACAACTGTTCAAGATTTTGTCTGCTCCAGTTTTGATAAATCCCACCCTGAGAATCTTGCAGGTGCCTGTTAGAACTGGACTCCAGCCAGTAAATTGTTAGCAAACATAGGCAGTAGAGATTACATAGTTACATAGTATTTGAGGTTGAATAAAGACACAGGTCCATTAAGTTCAACCTTTGTGTGTCTGTGTGTGATTGTGTATGTGTTCCTGTGTGGTCTAGTTTTTAAGAGTACCTGTAACCCTGTAGGTTACGGCCTCTGATGAAGGTATCTAAATAATTTTTGAATGATTCAATGCTCTCTGCTGATACCACTGCTTGTGGAAGAGAGTCCCAAAATGTAACCCCTCTGACTGAAAAGAAGCTGTTGCGCCCTTTGTGGTTAAATCTTTTCTCCACCAATTTTAGGTGGTGGCCTCTAGTCTTTTTTAGGGAGCTTACAGTAAAAATTTTGTTGCTGATGTTGCCATCACTACTAAACATTTTAAACAACAAAATCATGTCCCCTCTTAATCTCCTCACTTCCAGCGTGAACAAGTTTACATTTAGCAACCTTGTCTCATAGCTTTGGTCCTCCAGTCCTTTAATTAGTTTAGTTGCTCTTCTCTGGACTCTCTCTAGCTCAAGGACATAATTTCTGTGGATTGGTGACCAAAACTGAACCGCATACTCAAGATGAGGCCGAACCAGCGATCTATAAAGTGGCAACATGAATGCTTTGTCTCTACAGTACATTCCCTTTTACTACAAGACAGCACTCTGCTAGCTTTGTTTGCTGCAGCCTGGGATTGTGTGCTGTTATTCACTCTTTGGTCTACTATGACCCCAAAATCTTTTTCCATTTCTGACTTCCCTGGTGGAGTACCCATTAATGTCTATTCCGCTTGCCTTTTACTTACTTTACATTTTTCAACATTAAACCTCATCTGCCATGTAGTTGCCCACTTGCCATGTAGTTGCCCACACTTGATGACCTTGTCAGCTCTGATAAGTCATCTGCACCAGTTATAATCAATGGCTAAATATGAGGAAAGTTTGTTGTTGATGTAGATCATGTGGGATAAAGGGTGTCTATACATTGCCTGAGATCACCCCAGATTTGACAACCCAATCCAAAACTTGATCAAAGATCAGGCTGTATAGTTCTAGCCAAGAGGGCACAAATTAGCAATTCTGATGCTAGAACTGTTCATTGGAGTTCATAGGGTTACATAGTTACATAGTATTTGAGGTTGAATAGATACACATGTCCATCAAGTTCAACCTATTGTTTACTCACCAAGAAACCGCAAAATTACTCATCCACTCGCTTGTTAACTCTCGTCTTGACTATTGCAACTCCCTCCTCATTGGCCTACCACTACACAGGCTATCCCCCCTTCAGTCTATCATGAATGCAGCTGCTAGACTCATCCACCTAACCAACTGCTCAGTGTCTGCAACCCCCCTCTGTCAATCCCTGCACTGGCTTCCTATAGCCCAAAGGATAAAATTCAAAATATTAACAACCACGTACAAAGCCATCCACAACTCTGGCCCTGGCTATATCTCCAACCTGGTCTCAAAGTATTACCCTAACCGTCCCCTCCGCTCTTCACAAGACCTCCTGCTTTCCAGCTCCGTCATCAACTCCTCCCATGCTCGCCTCCAGGACTTCACTAGAGTGTCTCCCATCCTCTGGAACTCTCTACCCCAACATGTCCGTCTATCTCCCACACTGACTGCCTTTAGGCGATCCCTTAAGACTCATCTCTTCAGGGAAGCCTATCCCACCTCACCCTAACCACTGAACAATCACTTTCTCAAACAATCATCCCCGCACAGCTACCTCCTCATGTATCACTTGCCCCTCCCTTTTAGATTGTAAGCCCTCACGGGCAGGGCCCTCCTTACCATCTTGTCTTAAATTGTATTGTGACTGTAATGTCTTCCTTATATTGTAAAGCGCTGTGCAAACTATTGGCACTATATAAATCCTGTATAATAATAATAATAATAATAATGTGTGTTTGGTCCTACTGATGTGTGCGTATGTATAGGTCCTTGTGTGTTCTCATTCTTAAGAGTACTTGTACCCCTGTATATTATGGTTTCTGAGGAAATCGTCCAATCGCCTCTTGAACGATTCCACACTCACTGAATTATCTGAACTCACTCACTGAAATCACAGCATGTGGCAGCGAGTTCCAGACCCTGATTGATCTAACTGAGAAGAAACCCCTTCGCCCCTTGTGATGAAATATTTTCTCCACTAATTTTAGGTGGTGGCCTCTCGTCCTTGTCATCAAGTTAATTGTAAAGAGTTTGCTGCTAATGTTACTATTCCCGGTAAACATTTTGTACATGAAAATCATGCCCCCCTTAATCTCCTTACTTCCAATGAGAACATATTAAAATTCAGTAGCCTGTTCTCATAGCTCAGGTCCTCCATCCCCTTTATGAGTTTGGTCGCCCTCCTCTGGACTCCAGTTCAAGGATATCCTTTCTGTTCACTGGTGCCCAAAACTGGACCGCATACTCCAGATGAGGCCGAACCAGCGATCTATAAAGTGGCACAATTATGGACTTGTCCCTGCAAAACATTCCCCTCTTAATACAGGACAGGACCCTACTTGCTTTGCTTACCGCAGCCTGACACTGCAAGCTATTATTCAGCCTGTGGTCTACAATGACCCCCAAATCTGTTTTCCTTTCGGACTTCCCCAGCGGAGCTCCCATTAGTGTGTAATTCGCTTTCTTATTTTTTAACCCAAAAGTGCACAACTTTACATTTATCTACATTAAACCTCATCTGCCATGTAGATGCCCACTCCCCTATTTTATCCAGGTCCTCCTGTAATGTTATAGTGTCTGATTCAGTGTCTATTACCCTCCCGATTTTGGTATCATCAGTAAACACTGAAACATGGCTGTTTACCCCCTTCCCAATATCGTTAATGAAAAGGTTAAACAGCATGGGGCCCAGTACAGAACCCTGCGGCACGCCGCTCATAACCCTAGCCCAATCCGAGAAGATACTCTTTTGTACCCGTTCCTGTAGCCAGTTCTCTATCCATGTATACACCATTTCGTCTATAGAAAACAAAAGGGACAGAGCGCCACCTCCGTGTGTAAAATCGTTTATTACAATAAAAAGCCTGATTAAAGCCTGATGAAAACGTTTGTTTGTGAGTACATTTATCCCTTGTTTTATTTATTTTTATAAACGATTTTACAAACGATTTTACACAGGGAGGTGGTGCTCTGTTCCCGTTTGTTTTCTATGTTCGTGGTGGAAGCCCCAGAGCTTTGGATGATCACCCCTCAAGTCTGTGTAAAAAACTGTGATAAACTGTTGAAAACTTTGAGTGTGCAACAGCAAGTGGATTGTTCAGCTGGCAGCCATTAGCGCCAAGAGCTAAAGAAAACCATTTAGTCTATGCCCATAGACCTCAGCTTGTGTAGTAAACGTGTATGTGGTAACGTGTCAAATGCTTTAACAAAGTCCAAATATACCACATCCACTTGCCTGACATGAACGGTCTTTCCTAAATCCATGCTGGTTGTCATTTACTATGTTTTCAACTTGTCAGAAACTTGGAACTGTTGCAACTTTCATGCAAAAGGCATAGGTAACTTATGGTGCATGTGTAGTTTCTGTCTGTTTGGTGAATTGCCAGGTAAACTGCCGATCAACAGATTTTTATTGTCCCATATTTTATTTTGTTAAAATGTTAATGGGAAGCTATCAGGATAGAAATATTGGAGCTGTCATTACCGAAATGTAGGTGCCAGCTTCAAGGCTATTATTCTCATTCTTATTTCAGCAATTAGCAACCTGAAACAAATATGTAGTTACTGAAATCAAAACTCCAAACCTGCATACCTTGCCCTAGGTCACTGTTGTTATGAATTTAAAGCTGAACTCTGGACTTAGTAAACACATATGGCCTTAATCATAACTCATCAGCTTAAATGGACTAAGGGCCACTTATCTCAGCACTCTTTCAATTCCTTCTCCCAGATCAACTGATGCACATACGAACATTGAGAGCTGATGTTTCTACAAATTAAAAAAAGGACTGAAAAGTATATTTGTAAATAATTAATATTCAGACTTAGTGCCATCTAGGCTAGGTCCTCTGTTGCACATGAGGATGATGCAAAAGTGTGCCTCCTCTGCCCCACCCCTGAGATGAGTAGAACTTGCACATCCACCAATACAGTGGCCAGGCCAGCACACAGCCAAACCAATGTGGTTAGTTCAGTGTTATTTAGTCACAACCAGCATCTTAGAGCAGATTATTATTATTATTACAACAACTATAACTCGTTGTTCCACTTGGGAACTAAATTAATTAATTTATTATGTATCAAAAGTGCATTTTTTTCTGATTTGTGTCACTTCTAAAAAAGGTTTCTGGTACAAAGCATTATTTAATGTGACACTACAAACAAGACTTAACACACATTAAAAAAAAGGTTTACATATTACTCTTTACACACAGTAGTCATTTCTGAATGAAGAATACAAAAGCAGCTTTCATTGATAATGTGCTTTGTGTATCAAGAGTGGTGTTAGTGCTTCTATTACAGAAAGGCAGCTGTCACGATGACTGCAGAACCCCACTGTTTAAACCCAACAAGCTGCACTTTCCCAGTGTAATCTGTACAAATCATCTGTTAGTTTGATGTCTTGCACAGTGTAGGATATGGCTGGAGTCATGGAGGCACGAGAGGCTCTCATCCAAAATGGGTGCCTCTCCTGTCTCTGCCTCAACCCAGCCCTGGTTATCTGTTTTTGTTTGTACTTAAAGTCTAGATATAACCAATAACTGAACTATTGAAAATCAGAGAGTATACCGAATATTTATTTAATTTAGATTTTTCTTCTGTTCACTCACTTTGCATTTTGTGAATTGATAAAAATAAACAATAAAAATATATATTTTTGAAAGCTTTCTTACCTTACAGCCTTTTTTACACATGCCTAAAACGTTTGCACAGTACTGTATATTATATTTATATATACAATATAATAATATATTTGTATTGTATTAAATACATATGGCTGCTGCAGAAGTCAACAGCAATGATGGCACTGCAGGAAATCAATCCTCATTGGTCAAATTGGAAAAATAAATGAACCATGAAAGCATTTATTAATGCATAAATGCACTACAACACACTGTAACTGTAAAAATGCACTAAAAAAGGACAAGTGGACACAGAAAGATGTGAGCCTACTCTGGAATGACAAAAGGAGTAGCCTTTGTACCAAATTAAACTATTGGTGTAATGTGTGACTAGGTATGAGTTCATTCAAAGAAAAGAATCCGCACACCGCATTTGCCATCTGTATATTTTTAATCCATCCACCTTCCAGCCTTCAACATGGTAATGATCACCTCCCAGTGGCTGCCCACATCTGATGCATTTCACCCTTATGGGCTTAGGTTGAGGTGGGCTTAGGTTGAGGTGGGCAGAGGTGGGCAGCCACTGGGCGGGAATCATTACCAGGTTAGAGACTGGAAGATGAATTCAAACTGTACAGACAGTGAATGCAGTGTATGACTTTTTTCTTTGAATGGTGTTGTTATGGAATGTGGACAGTTCCTGGCCAGCATATACCCGGACAACGGAGGTCGATGCTGGATGGAGGGGTCAAGTTTTTCTATGTAGGTATGAGCTCCTTTGATCATGGAAGTGACATGGGTAACCCATCCAATGAGCTGCGAACCAGTGCACATAAACAAAGTGGCAGGATGCTTCTACTAATGTAATTGACCTTATGGCCACCATATGGCCACATGGTTATATTAGGTTAATGTCATTGACCAAATATATCCGTTTGGCCATATAAGTTCAATGATATCAGGACAAGGATGCCACCGATTTGTTTATGTGAATTCAGCCCCATTTCTTACATGTTTAGAGGAACCTCTTTTTATGTTCGGCGGAACTTAGGTTTGAACTGGGTTTGGTCTGAAACAAACTTCATCCCTAATTGTGACATGTCTTTGTTGCCTATGTGTAAAGTTACTGAATACTTTTCTATAAAGGAGCCCATACACATTAGATAGAAAACCAATAATCTGGCAGTTTGCATGTTTTTGGCCTCTCTGGTGGCCAAACTGACTGAAATAAGATATAGTTGCCCTTTAAGAAAAAGTAAATGTTCCATTATTATGTTCTGTAAGAATACATTTTAGTGTAGTATAATTTAATCATGTATTCATGTAGTGCAAGCATAACAGCAAACCCTGTATATCCTTTATAAAAACCTTGAAACTTACATTGACAGATTATTAATTAAAGCAGCGATATACAATTCTTTGTGAACTCCAGTGAATGTGCAATATAAGATTGCTGTCACAGTACCTGAGTTGTGTTATATGATCTGCTGGCGTGCTTTGTTATTCAAGGTTTGTGCTTACAAAGGACCTTTTAACATTGTTTGTTTTGCAGGGGGGTTACATGACATTCCCGGCAGGCTACTGACTGAACATTTATAGAAATAATTTGTTTGAATAGCAGGTTTTGTATAAAGATGCGTGACTCATGATTATTGTTGAAGAAGTTAATTAACTGACAAATCACTTGCATTCATTTTACATGGAAACATTTATGTTACCTGAAGAGAGAGACTTTCCATCCTCGCAGGGACTGTCCTACCTGGACTCTGGATATATAAGCACCTTTAATGATACCTGTACTGAGGGTGCATGGATGCTTCCATTGCAGACCTCTTCTTTTATAAATAGTTATTTAATATATTATCAGTGGCAGGTGCAGTTAATCTGATGGCAATATTGTAGGCTTTCGATGAGAAAGGTCAAACCTTCACATGAGGTTGAATGGTCCTCAGCTGTCTTCCAGACACCGTTTCAGATGCTTACTGCTTGCAGTTAGGGTTTTAAGTCATTATTGGAACTGAAGCAGAAATTGAACAACCCCACAGCATTATCAGGTACAGAATATTTTAATTGCTCACCACCTCACTTCCTATCATTTGGCCAATTGGCCACTTGGCACCAGGAAATGATCAAAACCATGGTTGACAGATTGCTGTTGATCTTTGATTCCATGCAATCATTTTTTTTTCAATCTAAAGCTAAATCGAAAGCTGCCAGGTATATTACCAGCATAATATCTTCTAGCTTGATGATGACAAGGAGCTGACATGATGAGTCCGGATACCATTATTCCTAATATTAGCTTGATACAGCAAGGTGTAATGAAGCAACTTCACTACAGTGTTGTATATTTTTACAGTTCCTTTTGCATGCCCACAGTCATGTACATTCATCTAGTGCAATGTTTGTACATGTAATAGGATCTCTCGTATCCGGCGTTTTGGGCCACGGGCCGGCCTCTCGATGCAGCTGCATGACGTCATTAGGAGACGCGGCCGCGGTCGGCACTCGTGACTCCGCCCACCTTATGTTTCCGATCTCGTTAAAACCACACGAGTTGCAGTTGCTCGGCGTTCTAGTATTGCGAACGTCGAGCCAGTGCAACTCGCCAGCGAACCACAGTACAAGAACATTGCCCCTCAAGGTTCAACCCTCTGCAGTACAACCGTACAACCCTGCTACCACGGCACAGCCTCATTCCGGGATCCCTCTCTGCAACCTCCTGCCTTCCTCTCTCATATGCTGGACACTCTTCCGCTGCCTGGATCACTCCTTCATCCCGGGGACTTGCTGTGCAGCTGGACTGTGACCATTCAGTGGAAGTAACCACTTCAAAGCGCAAGTAACCCTGCCTGATTCAGGCTATTACTAGAAATTGTCAGCTGGGGGTTTAATGTGTCTGTGCATACAATACTGCCAATTCTAGACTGCTTACAGTGTATGTGGAGAGTTAGAGGTACTGCAAGAGTCCATCAACTTAGTATCATCCCTCTCCCCTTGCAATTGTAAATAACCTATCTGTTGCTTATCACCATACTCCTAATCTATCCTGGTAGTGCATAACCACTCACTTCTGGAGAGGCATATCTCTCTCTAACTCTGATTCCCCTCCTTGTATCCTGTGATTGGCAGATGATGTTATAGAGGGTTCCACCATCACTCCAAAACCATACAGAGTGCGAGAGTGAACCCTTGTGCTGAGCCAGTTCTAAAACAGGTGTCACTTTAACTCCGCAGCTGAGATCCCTCGATAAAACCCAGCCCGATCGTTACAGTACAGTATGCTTTAATTAGAAACACCATTCAGTGACCAAATTGTGTAAATGCAACCATCCACCATTAAAATTCTACTGGTACCTTTAAGGGTCCATCCACCCAGAAGGTATATTTTAGTTGTGGGTGAAGCCTGCTGGGCTCAGTCAACCTTTCTTACATGTCTTAGATACTCCAATAGTAAGATCCTTGACATAATTTCCAACCTTGCACCCATCCACCTAAGTGTTTTCAGTATTCCCTCTTATATTGTGTGATCCAGCACCTGCTATGGTCTTCACCATTATATAAAGGTGAAGACCATAAAGACCATAAAGACCATAAAGACTATAAAGCAGTGAGAGTGGGAGTTCATCAATGGCGTGCAAACCCAAAAACTTAGGTGCCGAGATTTGACTAATATTGCCCCTGAGGCATACTGTACACAAAATTGTCAGGTGGTTTAGCCCTTTAAGACTAACTTCTGGCCACCAAAATATAAAAGTTTTGGAGATAAGTAGGAGGATCGACCTCACAGTTTTAGGATGTATAGTATACACTTTATTATTTAGATAAAGTCAGCAAAGGACAACTGGGCAAGGCTTACACCATTCCTTGCAATTTCTTTCCTGAAAATTCACTGTGCTGTTAGCCTTTCAATAGGAAAATAGGAGAGTGCATTTCCCCAGGATCAATGCTTATTTTTCTGTTCTTGTAGTGGTGTAGAGTAATGCCAGCTTTAATTCCAGACAGCAATCAGTTGACAAAAAAAAAGGTTACAGGCATCCAGCCAAAAAATGTAAATTGTCATAAAACATTTATGTGGTAAACTTGGTAGGGTTTCCGTTTACCAAGTTGGTGTACCCTGTAATTAACCTCCCCAACCTGTTCTACAACTTCATACGGCCCTTGCCATTTTGCCAGGAATTTACTCTCTACTGTAGGTACCAGTAACTGCTCAATTTTGTCACCCCGTATCTCATCCACTCTATACAATAAGTTATTTTCCATAGAAAAATGAGGGAATATAGGCTACGCCCCCGGTTCTTGGGACACTCCATTTACAACTTTGACCTGATCTCTGGAACTTTGCCCGCTTCAAGCCACCAATTGTAGGGAACCAGTCTCAATGTAGAGGCAAACTCGCAGTTTCTTCTACAAAAATGCCAGCTTTAATACCAGACAGCAATCAGTTGACAAAAAAAAAGGTTACAGACATCCAGCCAAAAAATGTAAATTGTCATAAACAAAAGTCTGCTCCACTGAGCCTTACTGGGTATTAGCGATAGTCCACTGAGCTGGGTCCGTTTCCTTTATGGGAACAGTTACAGTCCTTCGACAGAACCCTGTCCTGCTGACAGGCTTGGCTCCAAACACATACCTTGCTGCCTTCAGCACACTGTCTCTCCTTGCACTGAGACACACACTTCCCCCCCCAAGCTAGGTGCAGCTGCACACTAATGAAGTTCTGTGCAGTCTACACTAAACTACGGTCCATGGAACTAGGAGTCTGTCCCACCCAGAGCTCTATCAGACTCCTAGTAACACCAGCCCCAGGATTTGTTTTACCAATACAAGGTAAAGAGCTATTTTTCTTTACCTCCAATTCTATGCTGGCATTACCTTAGATGATGAATCTAAGGATCCGTGGAGAAATATATCTACCATCTATCACTTTTCCTGCCAACCTGGCAGGTTTAACTGGCACCATGTTACAATATATACACACACCGTATTTTGCGCTCTATAAGGCGCACCTGACCATAGGACGCAGGGAGGGTAGGGTAGGGTTGTGACAGCTGCAGTTAGTGACAGCTGAGAGAGGTGGCGCTGTGATTACACGGACGTTCTTCATCTGCTCTACACTCTATGGCTGAGCCGTGGTCTCGGGTCCCCCAGAGGAGCGGGGGACCCCGAAAACCACGGTGGGGGGGCCCGGACACGATCACCACCGCCGCTCGATTTGATACAAGTGATCCGGTTAGATCCCTTGTATTAAACGAGCAGCGGCTCCCACTGTACATTTAGCTCTGCTTGTCCAGAGCTGGACTGAATGTACAAAAAAACTACTCGCCCGGCACCCGAAACTGCATGTCCCGGGCATCGGGCGATAGGGATTCGCTCCATAAGACGCACAGACATTTTTGCCACCCTTTTGGGGGGAAAAAAGTGTGTCTTATGGAGCAAAAAATACGGTATATATATATATATAATTTTGTAGTGTCATACACTCTAAGATGGACACAGACTTTAAGAGGCTTTCACAAGCAGGAGCAAGATCAAACCACTAAAAATTATTATGTGAATGTACTGTATTTACTTATTTCACAGCCGAGCTTGTATGTGAATACATTGGCACCCAGGGAGCATACAACCGCAGACACTAATTATTACTATAAGCAATCAAACCTCTCCCTTTTAGATAGCAAGCCCTCAGGGGCAGGGCCCTACTTACCATCTTGTCTTGAATTGTATTGTAATTGTAATGTCTTCCTTATAATGTAAAGTGCTACGCAAACGGTTGGAGCTATATAAACCCGTATAATAATGATAATAATAATAATAATTATACAGTGAATTTACTGCAGCCGAGGTTGGAATAGAGTGGTGAGTCTTTGGAGCTCTTATAACATTATAACTGAGTGATACCCCAAGAATGATTGGTTAAGTGCCTGCTGGTATTTGCAGCTGTAATGATCATTGCCCAATCCAGCCAATGGAATGATAGTCATATCAGCTCTTTGGCTACCTGTACACTTAATCAATATATCTCTCCAGGGAATTCCTCTTTCTATTTTTGCAATAGTGGAAAAGTGTTCACGTTTGACTGACAGTTTATTCTGCCAGCTGCGGTAACAAGGTTTGTGTGTTTTACTATAATGAAGTGAAACAGGCTACTTTCAAAAGGCACAAAGGGTCAGCCGTGTGTTAAGACCCCATTATTATTATTACATAAGGCCATGTATTATAGAGAAAAATACATTATGTAAGATAAAATAATGTTTGAGGATGAAATATAAACTAAACCTCAGAATCTAGTTTGGAATTTAGCCCTTCTGTATTTCTACTTCATGTTTGTCTTGTGACAATTATCACTGCGACTAAATTCAATAAATAAAAACCTCCCTGCATATAAACTACAATTTGTACTGTACAGTATTCATCTATGGTAACCTTACCTAAACACTCAAAATAACCCTGATCAAATTCACTAGCTGAACTAGCCGCAAGCCCTGGTCAAGGTTTCTTGAAGGGGCTCTGTTATGGAAACCAAAGTCATATAATACTTGACATGAAACCAAAGATAGCAAGTACTTTAGATACTGTTGCAGGTTAGAACTATGTCTTGGGACCATATGATACTTCCTATCACTTTTTTCTTGCTGTATATAAAACCGAATCAGTAATTTAAGCCAATAAACCAAGGTCAAATAAAATGACACAGCGCTAGGTTCTTAGAACTGTAGAAACTGGATGTGGAATCTGGCTTTCCAATTTCAAGAAATGGTACATTCTTCCTCCTTCTAAATCATATTTTATTGCTAATAATGTCTCTGCTAATAACGTTTGGAGCTATTATTACTACATTTCTTTCACATAGTTGTTCCACTAGAGGGAGTTGAAATACAGCAAACTAACTGGCTTGCAAGGATGATAAAGGACATTGGTGTCTGTAAAGGAAATGATAGATGTCTATGTTTGTTATATATATATAAGTTCATAGTATTTTATTCCCGCTCTTTTCTGATGCTTGTATCAGGATTCATGTACTCTTTGGAAGGGTGGAACATGCAGACTGATAAAGAGCAAAGGAAAGCAAGAGGAAACAAGAGAGAAGGTAAAGTACTTTTTCCAAACACATAGGACAGTGAAAGGAAATAAGACGTTAACATATAGCTAAAACACATTTTTAGAGCTGTTTAAGAGCACTCTGCATTTCTTTTTATGCCTGTGTTCACAAAGGTTCCCTAGACCTGAGCATATTGGGAAAGGTGTGCCCTCAATAGTCAACAGTGACACTATTTTTACCCTCTGATCCTAGGCACCAGTATTTTCCAGACTGATTGCACGTATTTGACTAACATTTACAGAATTTCAGAAATGTTCTGCAGCTGATGCTCCAGGCTATTGCTGCTTCTAAAAATTGTGGCCTAAGACCATTGCATAGTGTATGGACAGCAAGAGGATAGCCACATTTCAGTTTTAACTAGATTGTGAGTTTACAGGGAACTTTCTATATTTTCTGTGTGTTTAATATAACGCTGTACACAGTAAAATGATGCCTTACTGCTTTTAGATTGAATTAAAGGGGTTTCTAAACCCTCCATTTTTTTTGCCTATATCTACTGCTATCAAGCAGTAGATATATGCAAAAAGTAAAAAAGAAAAACCTCTTTAACAGCGGTTTACACTTACCTTGTTTTCGCTGCATGCTCCCGCCCGAGAATCCAAAACTGTTCATGCGGCCGCAAAGCATCTTGGGGCGGGCACATGCACAGTTCGGATTCTCGGCAGGGAGATGAGAAGAGACGCAAGGTAAGTCTATGGACGCGTGCACCCGCATGCAGACACCGCTGGATCAGAAGTTCCTGTAAGCAGAGTGGAGTCAGCACTGGATCGGAGAGCCGCAGCACCGCTGGAGGGACAGATGAAAACATCAGGAAGGAAGAAGATCGGATTAAGAGACATCATTTAAGGTAAGTGCTGACATTAACATTGGGGGGAGGGGAACATTTTTTCCTTTAATGTCACTTTAAAAGGAAATAGTGTAAATAAAAGGAGTAGAAATCTTGCTCTAATAGTCACTTTACAAATTATTTGGATATAATTATTACAATTATGCAATCATAAAGTAAAGTGAGAATGATATCTTTACCTCTTGTGGCTATATTTATATAAATAATAATATAATTATCAACGCTAAACAGTTGCGATATGGTCATATACAAGATAAACCACATACTATGTTAGCTAGTCTGAGCAGAGTAATCAAGTTGAACAGAAAGAACAGTAAGGGCTTGTTCACAGCAGCCACTCGTCACTATGTTTGCCTGTTGAAGTGACCTATGATGGTTCCAAAACATTGCTGTCCACTAGTGTCGCTATGTTGTTTAGCATCTGAATAAAGGCGTTGACATGTTGGACCTTGGAGTGCAGATGACATCTTTTGCAACACTTGCAGCCCACACGCTAAAATTAAAAATGTTTAGCTTACGGGCTGGTGTCTATTGTGCACGGATGACGAGGGGAGGTACCATTGTTACAATGCATGGCATTGTTCACCTTTTTGTCATTAAATTGTCACTTAATCACATTTAATTCACTTCTATGCACTGCAGCCGAGTTGTACTGCAGCAAGATGAGGTGCGGTGCGGTGTGGTGCATTGTGAAAAAATGCAGCATGTCTACATTTTTGCAACATACCGCAACCCACCTCAACACAACACCTGTGAAACACAATCACTGTGCAGCACTACTAAGCAGAAAACGCACAATATCAGCAATTATAGCTATCCTGATGTGCATTTGTAATAACAAACCATACACAAATTCAAAGTAAATTAAACAATGAGACACACAGAAAGTAATGTCTTTTTGTATATACAGTATTATTTTTATTTATTGCTTTCAAGACTGAAAATGATAAACATTTCAAAAATTGTTTTGTTTTACCTAAATATTTTATATTTATTATTTCCAAACAACAGTTGGAGTGTTACTTTTTTGTTTTTAATTGAAATCATTTTGTTCGTTTAAAAAAAATAGCTGGCAGGAAATGTGTTACTGGCAGGGTCTCCAGCTGAAAATGAAAGAAGAAAAAAATACCTGAAAAACACGAAAGCAGCCAACACATCTAAGGACTGGGAAGCTGCAATGTATATTACATTTTTGGTTTAGATGCACTTTAAATTGCTTGCTCAAGCAACTACAGGAAGACCCCACTGCTGTGCTCTCTCTTTCTTTGGAAAACCCAAAACTTCTCTGTAAAACCATTGTCAGTTTTTTAAAATTAATTTAAATATAAATTTCTTCTAATCCTGTGGACTAACTCTGATTATTGTATTAGATGAATTAATTAGTCCTACAAGTGTAACTATCCAGTTGCAACACACGGTGATCTTCCAAAGAAATTCAAATTTATTGGTGGGTCACTAGTTTTATACAATTTATGATTGTCATAATATTTCGATGTTAGTGTTCCCACTGTTATTATGGGTTTTACTATTTAATGGTTGATTTTGATGGTGTTCACCCATTATTCTCAAGTGTGTATTCTGCAGCAGGACAAAAACCCCAAACAATGTCATTAAGACCTATCTTTTTTTTTATAAATTCTTTATTTTCGGAACAGGATTATCCATACATATACACTGTATGACTATACAAAAAAAAATACAATACAGTCAGGATGATAGGCAGCTGTGTCAGTGCATGGATCCTGTAACTTTTCCAATATAGGCATATTACACAACATTGTATCTACATGGGAATACATACATAACTAACATAGGAAGGGAAGGGGTAACCTGCATGAACCTGACACCTTTCATAACACTCTAAATTTACCCGTTTTGTCACTCATAAATGTGTAGCCCCTCGACTATGTAGATCTTTTGAGATAGTACTGGCCGCTGGGGCCTAGATTGCAAGTTTCACGGACATCCGATTGTGGGGCGTTTTACTCATATACTTGTGACCATGAGATCATACATGGAACCCATAGCAGGGGCTTATCGTCATCAAGGGATGTATCCGTCCATCTCAGTTTGACTGGCCTCTGAGTTATCCACATCTTCGTGGTATCATAGTGATCTAGGGTACACCGATATCTGGACCTGTAAGGTCAGGGACACATACTAGCAGGTGGAGAACAGAGGAGGAAGAGTGGAAACTAGGAAGAGAAGAAGAGGGGACAAAAGATGGATCCCGCCAGGTGAGCCACTACATCCGACTCACTCAGTGTACCTGATGGTCTGCACCTGGGTCTGAGGTGAAATGTGTCTGGTATTCTGGAGAGTGTAGGAATTCCGTCCAGTAAAACCAAATTTTATTAAAGGAGGTTTGCAATTCAGGGGTCGATGCCGTCATGTCCTCCATTCGCCAGATTTCACAAACTTTGCTTAGCCACATTTTCACCGAGGGTGGTCTGATATCTCGCCATAGCATAGGGATGCAAGCTTTCGCTGCATTGAGCAGATGTGGTAACACTGATTTCAAGTATCCCTTTTTTGGGAATGTATTGTGGTGCAGAAGGAAAAACGCTGGGTCATGTGGAATGACTCGATCAGTAAATTCGGGCAGAAGTAGTCTGATCGCTTTCCAGTATTCCTGAAGAGCTGGACATGTCCAGAAAATGTGAAGCATGGTACCCTCGGCTTGGCCACACCTCCAACATGTTGAGGAAACCTCGGGATAGATCTTGTAGAGGGCTGCGGGGGTTCTATACCACCTTGTGAGAATCTTATAGTTACATTCCTGTATCTTGGTGCATCTAGAGGTCTTATGAGTAAGATATATCAGTTTGTCTCGCTGGTCAGGGGTGAACTGGAGCCCCAATTCATTTTCCCACTTGGTAATGTATGTGGTGTTGTCCTCTTCGGTGTGGGGTTCTAGCAGTGCATATACCATAGAGATGACATGACGTAGTGGGGGGTCTGGTTTACATTCTTGTTTGAATTCCATAAGGGGTCTTACAAACGCCTTTGCATTTGGTAGGGATCGAAGAAAGTGAGATAACTGTATCTTGCCAATTAAGAACTATCTTTAGCGTAAACAAGAACAAGGAGTCCTTAAAGTGATGGTTTAGCCCCCACAGAACCCTCACCTCAACAATATCAAGTCTGTCTGGGTTTACATGAAGAGACAGAAGGATTTGAGGCAGCCTACATCCACAGAAGATCTGTGGTTAGTTCTCAAAGATGTTTGGAACAACCTACCTGCCGAGTTCCATCAAAAATTGTGTGCAAGTGTACCTAGAAGAATCAATGCTGTTTTGAAGGCAAAGGCCGGTGACACCAAATATTGATTTGATTTGGATTTCTCTTCTGTTCATTTACTTTCCATTTTGTTAATTAATAAAAAAATAAACAATTAACACTTTTATTTCTGAAAACATTTTTACATTACAGCATTTTTACACCTGCCTAAAACCTTTGCACAGTACTGTAAATGCATACTGTACACACACACACACACTCCATAACATTATGACCACTGAGAAGTTGACAAGTGTTGAGAAGTGACAACATGGCAATAACATTGATTATCTTATCTCATTACCTTGAGGCCTGCCCTTCATGGTAGCAAATTGGGGCCTACTCATTAGGAGGGTGGTCATAATATTATGGCTGCTCAGTGTATATACAGTCCAGTGGAAGAGGCACTCACAGGTCTTGTAATGAACCAACATATACATTTATTGGTCAGGGACTGATGACAATTTCACTGATCCTTGTAAAATGCCGCATGATTGTGTTATGTAAATAATAAATACAAATATATCAGACAGAACCGAATTACCTGGACAGGAGTGGGAAACAGAATGGAAGGGTTTCCGAATTAACATTGGTGAACCAAGAGCAGTGAGACCAGGTGACATTATATGGATGATAGGCTAGGTGTTAGGGCAATACCCCCTGGCAGGTGACACAGGCTCCCCTGAGGCGCGGAGTCTAAGCACCAGCCTATTTTCACCAGAGCCTCTAATCGTGGATTGCTGCTTGCTGGAACCAGGTCATGTTTGCCAGGATCGCCCTGCCAAGCAATGAGTGAGGACAGTAGAGCTCCAACAAGGAGACAGTAGTCCAGATTGTGGTCAAGATCCTGCAGGGGCCTGACAGGTGATAACCAGAGAATGGTCAGGTGGTCCGGGTCAGCAGCCAGTAGACGGTGACCAAAACAGGAGCCAAGAGCATAGGTGGATCTAGGCAGGGGTTAAGGCAGGTGGCTAGCAGAGAATGGTAAGGTGGTCCAGGTCGGCAACAAGCAGTCAGTAGGCAAGGCAGGAGACAAAAGTGTAGTCAAGTCCTGGCAGAGGTCAGGGCAGGAGGAAAGCAGAGAAAGGTCAGGAGGTCCGGGCCAGCAAGCAGGAACAACTTCCGTATTATAGCTCTGTTCATGAACAGGGAAGCTGGTTTGAAGACAGACAGAGCTGGTGCTCAAATACCACTTTGAATCAGTGGAGACAAGCCCAGCATCCTTTCAGAGAGTGCTGAATGTTCTGCCATGGATTCAGTGGCTACTGTTAGCAATACTGGCCTGGATTCTATGAATACCATTAGAAGTACTGGCAGGGCTCCTGAGATATCATCAGAGGTACTGGTGGGTCTTCTGGAAGTTGTGGCCAGGATTCTCAGTGAAGTTCTCTTAAACCCAGCAGGAACTCTGCAAGTACCATACCACCAGGGGCATGACATTCAAGAACAGGAACCCCAGCTTTTGCAAAGCAAGTACACTTTGGCCCACCTGTACATAGAGCAATGGTGTCATTGTGTTCAAAACAGATCCTCCATATATGCCTATAGGTGATCTAGCAGGAGGTAGAAGAAGTTTTTTTTAGCACTAAATACAGTCTTATGTTAGGGTAATAAAGCAGAGCTAGTTTCTCTAGGGTACTATCTTCCTACCAGAGCCCTAAGTTTTAAGAAAGCAGGGCTGGATTTACTCTCTCTGCTGCCCCAAGGCCAGGTTCTTCAATGCGCCCCCCCACCCCACTGGAGAATGGCAACCAGATGGAGGGGGCGGCAGGGTTGGATTTCTTTTCTTTTTTTTTTTAAATTTTTATTTATTTTTTCACTATTTTAAATTTTGATTTACCTCTTACTTTTTTTTTATAATATGTTATACTTTTGAACCTTTTTTGTCACTTTTTAAAATTGCAATTATTATTTCTTATTATCTTTTACCAGCGGGGAGAGGCAGCCGGAGGTGGGGGCAAACCATGGAGGGGGGGTGGTTTGGTAGGGGAGGATGGACGAGCAGGCTAATTACAAGTGATCTCAGCATTGCCGAGATCACTTGTACAAAACGAGCTGCAGTTTTCCCGCTCTACATTTAGCTCTGCTTGTCTGAAGCAGGGCTAAATGTAGAAAAAAAAACTACTCGCCCGGTGCACAAAACTACATGTCCTACCGCCCCTCTACTCCCTGCCGCCCAGAGGCTGGGCCTCAGTGGCCTTGTGGGAAATCCAGCCTTGGTTATCTGACCAGTACTGACATCACTTTTGGGTAGACTTACGCTCTAAGCATGTGATATTTACTTCCCAGTTATTTGTGGCATATTTTTGCCATGATTTATTTAAACAAGGAGTACAGAAGCGCTACTACCAAGTGGTGACTTGGCAAAACCAAATAAGGGAATTAAACTTACCAAAGAATGGGTACTGGCGCGTTATAATCGGCGAGGGGTGGATGGATGGGAGTCCACGGCTGCTGAGAGTGATGGGCACTTAAAGTTGTGTGTGGGAAGATGGGGGTGTCAAAGCTGTTGGGGCTAAGAAGGGCTCAGTGTAAGTGGGAACCTGGGTCAGATGTTAAGTGTGGCAGGGATCTAGGATGGGGGGGGGGGGGGGGGATGCTGAAAGTAGCAGGCACGGTGGGGACCGGGCTGGTGGATGTTTTACAGATCTGTGAGAGATGTAACCAGGGTCATATGCGGTGTAGGACTGCCTGTCTGGATGGTGCTGGTCGTTGGATGAGGCCAGTTGGTGTGAGCCTAAACGCTGTGTGGATGAGCAGTGTGTCTGTGGGGTAGAGCGGGTGGGAGCGAGAAACGGAGGTGTAGGAGGTATGAAGTGACAATGTCAAGCTGGCTACGCGTTTCAAAGAGCTGGTCTTTTTCAAGCCAAAGAGTGAGGGGACGGCTGGCGGGAAAGGCCGGTTTTTGAATGTGGGGAAGTGGGTGGAGCTGTTGAAAGGGGCGGGGATGTGGGGCGGAGTAAGGATGAAGTGACGTGGAAGACGGCAAGTATGGAGAAATACACTTGCCATCATTCTAAAATATAAATAAACACTGTCAAAGGCTCCCTGCTCGTGCCCTCGAGCGGTGTAGTCTCACCCCTCCCACCGGCTTCCTTGGCCTCAGTGTCCATCTCCAGGCAACCACCCTAATCACCAGCTTCCCCCGGACACTCACCGCTTGTCAGCACTCGCCGCTCATCAGCGAGCGATACAGGCTCCGCCCCTCATCCACACAGCGTTCAGGCTCACACCAACTGGCCTCATCCAACGGCCAGCACCATCCAGACAGGTAGTCCTACACCGCATATGACCCTGGTTACATCTCTCACAGATCTGTAAAACATCCACCAGCCCGGTCCCCACCGTGCCTGCTACTTTCAGCACCCCCCAACCTTAGTGTTAGCGCTGCATCAGGGGACATTTCTCCCAATTTTTCGTGATTTATTTAAAGCACATCAGATTTCAAACAAGAAAAATGTGCTTAGATACAGTATATTTAAAACATTTCAGCTTTGAAGACTATATAGAGCTTATGCTTGCAAAGCTATATGAACAATTTCTGCAACAATTTACCAAGGCAATACTTGCTACAGTGCTGACTTTTTTGTTCTTAACAACATTCTCAGTTAATCTTCAAAGCCTTCCTTTCTTAATACTATTCCTATAAAACAAGACTATATGCATGCATTCTTATATTTTCCTGACACTATAAAAAGAAAAAAAAAATCCAAGGGATTAAAGAGGAAAGACAAGAAATCCAGAGTTTGCACAGGTAATCTTATAATACAGTGTTATACACATAAACTCACTATCTATTTAATTAATAAATTGCCGGCAAAACTTTCATACATATTTATTTTAATTCAGATGATATTTGCTCCCTAGTGCATATTTGCTGCTTTTCTGTTTAACTACCTTATTAAAATATATGGTGTTTATATTGGTACAAGGAATGTGTAAATATTCAAATACTGTTCCTTTATGAGTCTGTTGCTTAGAAGTCTAGACAAGCTGGGCTAGAAATATGAAATAGCTACATATGCTTTAATAACCCGGTCATGAGAGAAGTATGGGTGCTGCCATACTTTACCTCCTTCTAAAAATACTGGTTGCCTGGCTGTTATGCAAACCTTCTGCCTTTAATACTTTGGGGTTGATTTACTAACCTCACAAACACGCC
>NW_017307629.1:0-14242 GCF_000935625.1 Nanorana parkeri
GTACCCACGTTCTTTTGTCTTTGTAAAAACTCAATAAAAACGTATTTCTGGAAAAAAAAGTTAAGGCAAGGAGTCAGGGCTTATAGGGTTTTTTTTATAAACTTTATTTTTGCACAGAAATGCCTTATCCAGAGAAATGAATGTACTAAAAATTTGGGGCATGAGGTTCTTGATATAAATAAATGTCTTTGTAGTAATAAAAGGATGTTTACGGTTGTGTTTTTTTTATTTCAGTTCATTAAGGCTCTAATTGATGAAGATTATAAACTGGCGTGGAAGCTTTGTCAAATGAGTAAGTATTTAGTCGTTCTCTAAATATTTAAATGTATCTAACACCTAAATGGCTATTCTTATAATATATGAATATAATGAGCAGCCTGTAATAAAACATTTTAGAGACCATAGTCTTTGCACATATAAGCTCTCTGTCTGTATCTCTGTCCTCCAAATCAATCTCTCTCACTCTGGTATTAAATAAAACCATTCATGGCTATCATATGTAAGAATCTAAATATAAACTCTGTGCACAGGGGCGTCACTAGAGATCACAGGGCCCCATAGCAAAATTTTGTATGGAGCCCCGTGCTTGCTAGTTATGCCACTTGCAGAGCCCACCGGAGAGTGACCCTGCAGAGCCCACCATAGACTCTCTATAGTGGGCTCTGCGATCTCTTACCTGTCAGCGCTGTCCGCCTCTGTGGTCGCCGGGCCCCGACTCCTGTTCGGTCCCCGGGCCCCGCCTACTCTGCTATCGACGGGCCCCGCCTCCTCTTACATCACTGGCCCCACCTGCTCTTAGGTCGCTGGCCAGTGATGTAAGAGGAGGCAGGGTTGCTCTTAGGCGGGCCCCGCCTCCTCCTTCTTTCCGAACATCGCTCTCATCTGCCGCAGCGGCTGCCTGTCACTGACACAGCTCCGCAGCGGCTGTGAGGGGAAATGCGCCCTGGCCGCTGCTGAGCTGTGTCAGTGACAGCCAGCACCCTTACATGCCATAGCAACCCTGTGCCCGGGCCCCATAGAGGCCGCCTGGGTCGCTATGGCGATTGTTACGCCACTGTCTGTGCAGAGTTATTCATGAAAGATTTCGATTATTCTAGATTTTTATATTGATTTGTCTGCATCAAACTCTTCAACTTGAGTCTAAAGCTGAAAGGTAATTTTACCATTTCTGCCGTATTAACTGTCTGACTCTACACACTGCACACTGAGACGTTGGGAGACCAGTGCAAGGTCAGGCATCATGTCAGACTTTAGGCTGCCTCTTACCTCTGGACTTAAGCTAAAGAGTCAGTCACAGGCAAAGTAAACAAAGGTAAGTAAAGCAGGCAAATGTTTGTCTTTCATAAGCAAAGCTAGCCATACACTGGTAAATTTATGTACAAAAGTTTATCCGAAAAATCTCATCGGGACATTCGAAAATCTAACCAGAGACTTGACCAATGTCTTTCAAAATTTCATTTGATTTTAACATTCAATTTGAATGGAATAAATGGAGTTTCCCAAACTAAAATCACATTCACTGTTAGAATATTGTTCATCTAAGATAGATTGTCCGTTCTGCCCTTTTAAGTTTTTTTTTTGTCACTATGCATGAAAACAGTCATCAACTTGACCCCATTAACTATTAGAAAATCGAATGCACATTCTGAAAACAAATTTTTACAAGCGAAATTCTATTAGTGTAAGGCCAGCTTTAAGAACGTCAGAAAAGACTGCCAGAAAAGCCCAAGACTGCTTTCTTTAAATTATTTTAATTGATTATTTAATGTTGTGTGTCTTTAGCTGAAGCGGTATGTTCCTTTTTTGAATGGTAGAAATGTGAACAGAATGTTGTAGTGTACACTAAATTATAGCAGCCAATCAGATTCCATCTTTGAATATTTTAGAATTGTTAAAGTGACTTTGTCACCGATCTTAGAATTCAAATAAATTGGCACCCTGCAAAGAAGAGTGTAAATATGTCTCATGCTACAAGTGCCGCCAAAAGCTGTTCCAAAGAACAATCACTCTTAAACAGGTTTCGGCGGTACTTACATTCTTCTTTACAGTGAGCTGTTTTATTAAAATTTTTAAATCAGTGACGTGGTTACATTTAAGCAATGAAATGTAAGTATTGGTTGCTATGGGCTACTTCACTTGGTAAAGGCAATTTATTATGTATAGTTATAATTAGGGATGCACCGATACCAATTCAGATACCAGTGCCGATACTTGCCATTTTCATGAGAACTAACAGGGTTGCAGAGGTTACAGCTGGGACCTGCCTCTGGTGCTTCACCACTGTCCTGAAATCATTAGTCGATATTGTTTTAGAAAAACTGTCACATGACAATAAACAAAAATGTATCAGTAATTGTATCTGTAAAATTAGGCCTGGTTCACACCTGGGCGTTTTACAGCGCGTTCCTACGCGCTGTAAAACGCTTAACATGTGAGAACCAATAATTGCCTATGGGCATTGTTCCCACCTGGGCGTTTTACAGTGCGTAGGAACGCGCTGAAAAAATGCCCTACGCCACAGGAGCTTCTTGGGGCGTTTTTCCGCGCGTTTCCATTGGTATTCCCGAGTATAGATCAGGGTTAACAAAGCGGTAACCACACTCGGGAATACAGCGTACAGGTCTTACCTTGTCCGTGATCCCAGCTGTGTCCTCCGGCGGCTGCCGACTTCCGTGTTCCATCCCTTGCGGGCGGCCGCGTTGCAGTTGGGCGGAGCCGGCGGGAAGTTTGAAAGTAAAAAAAATAGAGAAAATAAGGGAGAAAAAAATAAAATCATACCGCCAGTGAAACGCGCGTTTCACTGAACGGAAAAACGTGCTAAAAAACGAGCTGAAAAAATACGCTCAGGTGTGAACCCAGCCTAAGTATTTGGGCAAGTATCAGTACCTGTACTTGCAAAAATGATATCAGTGCATCCCTTTATATATGTTTGTAAAAACTAAGGGGTCTATTCACAAAGCTGCCGAAGGATCTAGCCGTAGCTTCGGCCAATCCTTCGGCTAGCTACGGCCCCAGGACCCCTTCGGTTCAGTAGAACCGCAGGGGTGCTGTACGGGCTATTCACTATAGCCCGTACAGCTCCCGAACGTGGCCGAGCGGCTCAGTCGAGCCGAACGCATATTCCTCGGCTCGGCTGAGCCATGCTGAAAGCCGAAGCTGGCCGAGCGGACGGCCATTGGCCAGCTGAGAGCCTGCTTCTGACAGCTGGCTCACGGCTGGCTCCGGCCACTTGCAGAGAGATCAGCGTCCCTGGTTACCTGCTAACCAGGGACACTGATCTCCAGACAGCTAACTCTCCCTGGCGCCCCAGGAGTCTCCCGCTCCCGGCCCCCAAGGAGAGAAATACTGCTGTTTCTTATTTTTTTTATTCTGACACGGAGCCGTGTCAGAATAGGAAAAAAAAATTTTGCCCATTGGAATGCATTTTCTAGATTCCTATTGGCTATTTCAATTTGCAATAGCCAAACATGTTCGGCCGACCCGAAGCCATGCGAAGCAAGCCGATGTAAGGCTGATTTCAGCCGATATACGGCTGAAATCAGCCGTACCAGCCTGAAGTGAATAGCCGAACAGTGTTCGGCTCACTTCACTTCAGGTCGGTCATTCACTCGGCTGCCTACGACAGCTTAGTGAATAGACCCCTAAGTCATACATTAAAACAGAGATGTACAAATCCCAGGAGCTCCGTGTGCTCCTTACAAATGACAGCTGCCTCCTAACTTTTGAATTTATCTCTAGTTTAGTCCTGGAGCTGGAAAAGTATCTGTACTTGTACTTGTACCGAGTATGGTACTTGGTATCTGAACATCCCTAGTTATAATTGTGCTTTGCAACTAATGTATTTAAATATTTTTCTTTTCATATTTCAGTACTTCTATATGAGCCAGAAAATCCTGAGGCAAAGGAATTTTCACCGCTGATTGAGAAAATGCTGCAGAATGGTAAGAATGTGGAATGTCTTTGTGTGTTATAAAGATCTGTTTTTTGGTTTTATCGCAAGAGATATTGATTTGCTGAGATATTGAACAGTTCTATCTAGTTTAACAGTAAAAGGTTTTGTATGAGGTGGTTATAGACACTGCTTTGGCCTAATCATTAAAAATCCATTTACACCTTTGTAAGTGATTTGCATTTATTGTGGTAATGTTGAGGTGCAGTGATGATGTATACATGTGCAAATTTTCATGACTCACATTGCAGGCTTTCTTCATTTTTTTAATGAAGATCTCCTGAAGCCTAAGGGTCGGTGCACCCCTAGGCGACACCCCACCGCGCAGCAATCGTGTGCGATTTTGTGCGGATTGCCGCGCGGTCAGGAGTCACCCAGGTGTGCACCAATTGCACTGTGGGTGCCATTATTTTCCAATGGCACCCCAGTCGCACCGGGTGGATCACGCGTTGTGTATCGCAGACAAAAAAAAACAAAGTACATTGGAAAATAATGGCACCCACAGCGTGATCGGTGCACACCTGGGCGACTCCTGACTGTGCGGCAATCCGCACGGAATCGTGCACGATTGTCGCGCAGTGGGGTGTCGCCTAGGTGTGCACCGGCCATAAAAATTCAACATTTTCTCCACAGGAAAATCAGTCTTACACCAGGGTATCAGACTGTAATCAGCTTCCCCCCTCCCTGTCACCCATCGTAACATGATCAGTAAACACCAGCTCTGCCTTTACACACAATACACTGTCTGGTGGAGTGGGAGGGAGATATACACACATTTCTAGCACAGCACAGAGGAAGAGATTTCCATGCGGATGTAAAGAGGAAAGCTAACAAAAAAAATTGTAAGTTTATGTGTTCATATATATCAGCTGCATATGCCTGCTTCATGTATGCACAGTGTACATTGCTGGCATATATTTTTAAAAATACCTCTGCAACGGTGTAAATGGGGTGTAAGTACAGTTTTACAACTCCTTCTTACCCTTCTCATCATAAGGTTGCATTTAAACAGAGTTCTCTTGTGTTGACAAACCATGGTTTCACTACCACAGCTTGTCCAAACTGGGTCAGTGTTTACATCATATGGATGTTGAGGCCATGCTTTGAGATACCAGCGTCACTGTCTATACAGGTTAATGGGCTGGTACTGTATTTGATTGTCTCCGTAAATGGTCCATGATGCTTTATGGAAAATGGAAAGCATAATAAAGACCGTAAAACCTACACAGATGTTGGATTCAGCATTGTCAGCTTGGCTCGATATTATGTATGTGTCCCTGAAACTATTTTTTTTAAATGAAGGACAATGTCAGACGTTGGTGAATTACTGTGATTATAAGTCAAATTATTAAGTCATCCTAAATCACAAAGTACTAACTACACAGGCAGGGAGTGGTGGTTCCAACAACCCAGGAACAGATGAGATTTACTATGTCTCAGTGTTTGCTGATGATACGAAAACTGGGAGGGTAATAGACACAGATAGACAAGTCTATAATTTTGCCACTTTATAGATCACTGGTTCGGCATCATCTGGAGTTTGCAGTCCAGTTTTAGTCACCGATACACAGAAAAGATGTCCTTGAGCTAGAAAAAGTCCAGCGGAGGACAACCAAACTCATTAAGGGGTTGGAGGACCTGAACTATGAAACAAGGTTGTTAAAATTAAATATGTTCTCTTTGGAGGTTAGGAGATTAAGGGGGACATGATTTCCTTGTATAAACTGTTCAAGGGTGACAGCAACATTATTAACAAACTATTTACGGTTAGCTCCGTAACAAAGACCAGAGGGCACCACCAAAAATTGGTGGAAAAAAAATGTCAACACACGGGGCGCAAGGGGTTCTTCACAGTTAGAGCGGTTAGGGTCTGGAACTCACTGCCGCAGGAAGCGATTGCAGCTAAGAGTGTGGAAGCATTCAAGAAACTCATGGACGAGTTCATTGGAGACCATAACATACAGGGGTACAGGTACGCCTAAGAGCAAAATCATACATGGAACCATACACACGCAGACACCAGATCAAACATAAATGCATACACACAATAGGTTGGACTTCATGGACTTATGGCTTTATTCAACCTCAAATACTACGTTACTACTATCCATATGATGCTCTTCAATGTATTTTAGAAGAAGACCTTGTCAGTGATGAGGATGACAGTGAAGATACCGATGAAGATGATAGCAGTGATACCGACGACAGCGACAGCAGCTCTACTGAGACCTCTGAGGAATCCAGTGAAGATGAAGCAGATGATTAAATAATTCTATTTACTGAAACATCTTATATTGCCTCTGTATATAGGCTTCCCTCCAGTATTTAACATCCACAGTATCCACACAACTTACAACTACAACTGGTTTTCTAGACGATATTTTCTTTAATGTTTGTTTTTATTAGTGTTTGTTTTTGTTAAACAAGTGTTCCCTGTTTTCAAAGAGTATGTTGTACTTAAAGAGACCCTTCAGAGGGAACCTTAGCTGGAGCCTACTGATGATCCCACTCCCTATTTACACAATCCTACTCGCTCCCACTCCCTACCATACAACCACAATAAATAATCTCACAGAAATGTCTCATTCCTCAGGTAATCTCGCTCCCTTTTATAAAGCCCACACTCACTCAATGACTGTTTAAGAGCTCCTGTCCCCTGCCCTACTCAGATCCCTTATAACAGGGGCGCCCACAATTTTTCGTCTAGTGATCTACTTTTCAAATGATAAGCTCAATGAGAGCTACCAATGAAAAAACACCTGCATTCAGGGGCAGGAGAGGGCATGGCTGTGCATTGGAGTCAATGGCACTGCAGCCACGCCCCTCACCCGCAGTGCGATTGCCCGCACTCAGAACGCAGGCACATTTCTTTTTCTGCAGCCTCTGTTCTAAATGAATGGAAAGCACAGAGGCTTCCCATTCATTCAGAAACTATTTTACTATCATCCAGTTTCTGAATGGGGAGGAGCCTCTGTACAGAGTGCTACTCCCCATTGAGAAACTCATGGATGAACAGGAAGTGATGTAAATCACATCCTGTTCATTCATAACTGGGGACACATAGTACTATGTGTCCTCAGTTATTTACAAACAATGGAGTGATCAGCTGATCGTTCCAGTGTTTGTCCTGCACAGAGGATGGCACATATCACTGATATGTACCGATCCTCCACCACTCGGCCACGCACACAGGGGGGCTCAGCTTCTTCTCTGGATCCCCGCTGCTCTCCTGGGCAGAGGCAGCGGGGGATCTGAGGAGAAGTAAAAGAAGCGCTGCAGCCGCGGGGGCAGCGGAGGATGGAGCACGTGAGGAGAGAAAGAGCCGCCGGCTGTCAGATCCTGGCCAAGCGTCTCTCTCCTCACTGCTCGGCCTTCTGTGATAGCGGCTCCCTCCTCCACCGCTGGCCGCAGCGCTTCATTCACTTCTCCTCGGATCCCCGCTGCATACAGATGGGGGAGAGCAGTGGGTATCCAGAGGAGAAGCCCCAGGACATTGCGATCTACCAGTGAACTCTACGCGATCGACTGGTAGATTGTGATCGACCTTATGGGCACCCCTGCCTTATAAGCTCTCAACACCGTGACCACGCAGTAGGAGTCTCTACACACTGTTTTTGTATATTGGTATACTACAACCTCAGGGTTGTCTGTTATAATCTTATACAGCAAACATTACTAGTTTGAATTGTATAACACTTTCTCATTAGGCTGTTATTTTTACATATTATGACATTTTATTACCGGTATATTCAATAAAAATCATCAGAAATAAAGAGACCATCGTTTCAACAAAAATATTCCCTTAAGATTTATTGTGCACTGAATGTATTTGTGGCATGCTATATACCTGCAGCAAACAACAACGATTTTGTAGACATGCTTCTGGGTGCTGCCATCTTAGATGTGATCTCAGAAGCCCCTGCAGACCCACAACTGTCACTCAAGTAACACTGTAGTATTCCCCTTTATTCCTCCTCCAGCAGTTACATAAAAGGTTATGTGGGTAGGTGAAGGGAGAGGTGGAAGACCTTGGCAGCACAGAGTAATTAGACACTCCCCAAGGAGGGCTATGACATGCAAGGAAGAAGGTGGCAGGGGTAGGGAATTGACTAGCTGAGTTTACTAGCAAGTCCAAAGGCACATTGCAGGTGAATGCAAAGTAATAATGTATGCAAAGGAAAACCCTGCAAGTACACATTTAACATATTTGATTTGCCTGTGCTTTTACCTACAACTTTATAAGTTGGTGACAGGTTCTTTTTAAATGTCTTTGTTTTGCACTCTGGCACTATAATTGAACTGTTTCTGTTCAATTATAATCTATTTTGGAAGGAGCAAGTCATTAACTAAATGACTATTAAACCGGAGAGGTCCTATATATGTTATTTTGCCCGGGATCTGTCCGACCAGTATTTTTCCAGAAGCATTTTTGTGACCAGTGCAAGCTTTTCACTATGTGTGAATGGTGTGATACTTTCCTGTTTTGGTAGTCTGGCGCAATGCAATTGAATGCGGAGCATTTGGTAAGGCCAAAACCTTAAAGTGTAAACTCTTCCATAGGAATGCACCGATACTAGTATCAGTATCGTGCCAATACCGTATTTGGGCGAGTACTCGTACTCGCCCAAATGCTCAGATACCGGAACTTCCGGTCTGAGGGAAAAAATAAGTAATTCACCCGAACAGCGGAGCCGGCTAGATGCTACTCTGGTGCCTGAAGCCTGTCTCCTCCTCCGCTGCAGCGATTCTATGTCCCTTAGTGTCCTCACATTTTATACACTGTATAGAATGTGATGACTCAACGATCCTAAGGCCGCAGAGGTGGAGAGAGGCTCCAGGGACTGCTCTAACAGCCCGCTGGCTCAGAGGAACAAGTGCTTATAACGTAACCCTTCAGTTAAGTTTTGCCTGAAGTTCTGCTTTAAAGCCTCTGGCTGACTTTAGCGGAGCCTTTTATCTGACTTTCATTGTATTTAACAAGTGTAGGGCATTCCAAATACATGCTGGTATCGTCTGATATAAAATATTTATGTCCTGGATTCAAGTGATGTGTTTTCACACAGGCGGCTTAATCATAGTTATAGAATCATTGAAAGAAAATCTTTACGTGTTACACTTGTTCTTTTGCTGCCAAGTAACCAGCAGTTTTCTGTTAGCATTGTTGTGCTGCAAGGATAAAATGTAATCTTGAGGGTAGGTTCAGACCTAAGCGACTCCTAAGGTCTGAACCGATCGCGCTGTGGGTGCCATTATTTTGTAATGGCACCCCAGCCGTGCGGATGAAGCGGTTTCCCGCAGCGATTCCGCCCGTGCAAGTGAAAAAGCTGCGTGTCATGTGTGGCAAAAAAACTGTACTTGTACCTTTTCTTAGCGATTTGCCGCGAGGCAATCGCTGTGTGCACCAGCACACGATCGCGCGGCCCTGGTGTCGCGCGGAGTAGTGCAGTTGTGAACCTAGCCAAAAGGAGAAGCTCTGGACATATTATCGCTTCTCTCACAAATCCAAAAGTTAAAGTAAAATTGTACAGTAACCACTTACAATAAATATAGTAGGCAACACACTTCCCCTGGAGATTCTTGGGAAACCCAAATGTACAGGAAAGGGGGAAGAAAATCAGCACACAACGTTCATCAACTTGATATCCGTGTATGAACTGGAGGCAGGTTTATTGTGTATGGTCACGATACAGGTTTATTTGAAGGTGTAATGCTATTTTATCTAAGTCTACCATTGCACCTCAAAGGATTTTCATTTTGGTGGAGGTGGGAACTGCAAAATATATATAATGTGTTATCTATAAAAAATATACTGTTCTTCTATTTAAATACTTGCTATATTTCAGAAATATGTTTGCATTTGTAGCGGTCATCTTGTATGATGTGTCCCTGAGCTGTACCGTCACTCACAGATGATTTCAGAATGCGTGTGTCCGGGGGCTCCCACACAGATCCCCAATCACTCCTTTTTTTCCTGTGCTAAAAATAATGTATCTTCCAGCTATTATTGTCCTTTACTAAGCTTGTGGAGTAGCAGTCAGCTCAGTTATAATTCCTTGGTTGTTGTATGTTTTGTAGTCAGAAAAGGGAAGATGCTCGGCGATAAAATACAGTGCAGTATGCTAGAATATGTGTAGATCATTTTCATACATAACCCAAACATAGAAAACAATGCTGTGTATGGAACAGGATATAGGGTAAAAGGTGTAAGTATGGCCTTGTCTGTAACAGCTAGGAGATCCAGCTGGACGGGTCAGGGGAACAGTACACACAGGATGCACAAGCTTTTGCCCAGGTTGCATTTACATTTACTAAATAACTGCAGGGAGCCTTTCAGACCTCTGCAGAGAGACCACTGCTTTAACACAGAGAACCAGGATTCTTCTCATGCATGCTGGCAGGGGACAGGTTTTTCTGCTCAGGTTGCGGCTTCATGTAAAGAGAATAAACTGTAAGACTTTGCACATCATTTAAGGTGAAAGTTCAGTTGAGCTTTAATATACGCCTGTACTGGCATGCTCACCTCCTTCTGAAAATGCCAGTTACCTGACTGTCTCTGTCTTCAATAGTTTGAGTCACTGACCCAGAATAAGGAGGCAGCAGATGATTTCCATACACATTCCAGGTCTTTCATACAAAAAGTACTGAAGGCATTGGACCAACAAGAAAGCTAGCATTTTTACACTGGGAGGTCAACAATGGCAGCTGACATGTTCCCTCAGTACAGGTTTATTTTCTATATATTATTATGACACTTAAGAAGAAGCCGGCTACACTGAGTGTGCAGACCCTGGGACACCAATGTAGGACACTAAACACACAAGGAAGAATGTGAGTCCCTCTGAGACATTGTATGGGAAGACAATCACCAGCACACTGTCATCTTCTTAATCGAAACATATTTATGGACATTTAATCGATTATATCACACAATAAAGGTGTTTTAATTAAGAAGATGACAGTATGCTGGTGACTCTTCCCATGTTGTAATTGGCAGCGCCATCCACTTGTCACTACAGCACCCGCAAAACAGTGTTAATTTTGACAGCAAATTTAATTTTAGTCTTAGAGGGTCATTCACTATGGAGACGAAGGATCCAGTCGTAGCTTCGGCTGATCCTTTGGCTCGCTTTGGCGCCTTTGCCCTTCGGCTCAGTCAAACTGAGGGGCTGCTGTACGGTCTATTCACAATAGCCCGTACAGCAGCTGAGCCAAAGGCATATGCTTCAGCTCGACTGAGTCGAAGTGACAGCGGAAGCATGGAGACAGGTCGGCCAAAGGGCCAACCTTTCTCCACGCAAATGACAGCTGGGCGGAGCCAGCCGTGATATCACAGCTCGCTCTGCCCAGTTGTAATGACAGATCAGCGTCCCCAAGTAACCTGAGGACGCTGATCTGTCATTCAACAATAACTGGGCGGAGCAGAGCGTGATGCCACGGGTGGCTCCACCCAGTTGTTATTGTGCTCCGCCCCATTATTTTTATTGTGCCAGCATCTGTCAGATTTGACATTATGCGGCGGGAGTTCGGCGTTCGGCGTTTTTTTTTACTTTTTTTTTTTCTTTAAAATATTAAAGAAGTACCAAGCAGAATAGCCGAGCTGAATGCCGCTTGGCAGCCTTCGGCTATACACTTATAGCCATTCGGCCCCTATGAGAATAGGGGCGAACGGCTGCGAGTGAGCTGCTGGAGCTTCGGCTCAGCCGATTCAGATGTTGGATCGGCTGAGTCAAAGTCCTTCTGCACTTTGTCCCAGCGTTCGGATCACTTCACTTCGGCTCGGTTATTCACTCGGCTGCCTTCGGCAGCTAAGTGAATAACCCCCTTTTAGTCTTTTGAAGAAAATTTTTATTTTTAGTCGTATTTTAGTCATCTGAATAATTTTAGTTTTAGTCAACGTATATCTAATGGGTTTATTTTTAGTGTAATGCATTATTTAAGCAATTCTCTAGAATTCCCAAACTCATTTCATTGTATATTGCTGGAATAAACCTCTATTATCCTGTTATTACGTATGGTATTAAGGTTTGAAAATGCAATACAGACAGATATTTAGACGTGATATAGAACGTCTTCGCTTCAAGTTTGTTGTGTTTTTATCGGTGATTGTCGCTACACATGGTTTACAAAGGGTCTTGTTCTCGTCAGCATCAAATGTAAAATGCAGCCATACATCTTCTCTTCTCTTTCTCCCTGCTCACATGATGTCTCCTGTACAGTGTGTGGCTGTGCAGCAAGTGCTGGGTTAGCTGGTGTCCCGCTGGGTAGATCAGTGTGCTGAATTGTGCATGTCTGCCTACTGCCAGGAAGAGGAAGAGCTCAGGGAACCGGAAGTTGTCATGCTATCGCCCATCTGATTTCTGTTTCGTTCTCGTTTGTCGGCAAAAATTCGCAGAACCTTGTCATCATTTTCATCCCGTTACCTGCTCTAGTATTTTATTTGCATTTCGTTTTTGTCACGGAAAAACAGCCAAATGACCAAAAAAAACAAAAATATTAAGTCGAGGAAGTTAACACTGCTGCAAAGAGACCACAGGGGATTTAGTGGTCAGGTGTGTAATGGGATATCTACATTCCCCTGAAATATTGTCCACATAAGGGATGCACAGATACCAAGTACAATACTTGCTACTTTTCCAGCTCCAAGACTAGACTAGAGACAAACTGAATAAATAGGAGGCAGCTGTCATTTTTAAGGAGCATACGGGACTTGTACACTGGGATTTGTGCGTCCCTGTTTTAATGTATGATTTGTTATATATATATTAGGGATGCAATGATACAATTTTTTCCAGACCAAGTACAAGTACCGATACCTGTCCTCACAGATTCAATTACTGATACAATTTTTTTTAGCATCATGTGACAGTTTTTCTAAAACAATGCAGACTAATGATTTCAGGACAGTGGTGGAGCGCCAGAGCCAGGTCCCAGCTGCAACCGCTGCAACCTTGGTAGTTCTTGGGAAAATGCCAAGTATCTGCACTGGTATCTGAACTGCTACCTGTGCATCCCTAGTCCACACCAAAACTTTGATTGCATTATCAAAAACAACCCAAGTATGTATTCCTATTACAATGCTGATTGTATAACAGGAGAGTATATGCCGGGACTTTAGAACTTCTTTAAACATTTTGGAAGGTGTCATCAGATGAAGGATGGGTAGATACCTTACTGTCAGCACTTAATAGGCTATCTATCCGGCCATGGCCACACCAATGGTTATCAGGGCTGGGACCAAAATGTCAAATTGACACCATTTTTCCTGTCACTGAACTGTGAAAGGACTAATGTAAATCCCCTTTGTGTCGACCAAATGCCTTTGCAAATATTACTTTGTAAAATGAGCAGAGATATTATCACTGTGCAGCACATAACCTGTACAGAGAGAATAGCTGAGGGAGGGACCAAGCTGGCCCCACCCACTACAGGCTGCCCTTAGAAAACTGCAGTAGGGGATTGAAATTAGACCAATCACCTTGCATAAGGAGAGAGAGTAACAGTGACTGGTCTTTATTATAGCAGCCTCCTGGCCAGAGGTAAAGCTTTCATACTGGATTACTGCACAGATCTGGAAGAAATACACAGAGCTCATCAAAATCCAAGTAAGAATATACACGCCTCTTGTATTTAGACAATATCTGTTTATCCTGTAGTTCAGCTTTCACATTTGGCTGTACTACGGAAAGTACTTTGTGAATAGCCACACCGTTGTGAAAGTGTCTGCGTGAACCATTTTTGTGGGTAATAGTTTGCTGACAACAAAGTCTGTGTACAAAAACAGGAAGTTGGTTTCTAGCAGAGAGACAGGAACATAGAAACTAGAGGAAATATAATGTACACAGAAACCAATTCATCTAAACGTCAGTATAAACTGAGTGGCCAGATTATTATGACCACCTGACGTTTGTAGGCAAATTAGCTATAATTAGCTATAATTTCGCGCTGAAGTTGCTAGAGGGCCAGACCATTATAAATAGGGAAGCAGGTTGTTTACCACGACAGTAGAAGTGATTTTTTCTGAAGATATGGGTAAACAACACGATTTAACAGCCTTTGAATGTGGGATGATTGTTGGTGCAGAGCCATGGAGCGAGTATCAGCAAAACAGCAGAATTAGTTAAATGTTCAAGAGCAGCTGTTGTTAAAGTGTTTAAAGACTGGACTGTCAGCTGAAAATCTGGGTTTGAACGTGCGAATTGTGGCCGTCAGCGACTAGTCAATGTTAGGGCAGAACGGAGAGTGGCAAGACTGGTACAAGACAACAGAACGGCAACAGTGCAGTGTCAGATTCCT